>NC_088865.1:33921080-34061080 GCF_032884065.1 Artemia franciscana
TATTAGAACGGTCTTACTTCATCATGTGATCGTCTGAAAATCTCAGAAAATCTGGCAACTAGATTTTGATTCTCATTTTGCTCATGCTTTACACTGACAATAGGCAAGGGAAAAAAAATTCTCACCCAAATCTTACTAAAAAAAAACGAAGCTACTGGTAGTACTTGTCCTCTTCTCCGTGAAATTTACGGATGGCCCATATGATACCCATCTCCCCATCTGTACCTCCTTTTCATGGTAAGCATTCGAATACAATCTTTAGCTTCTCACAGAAAAAAATTGCACTGAGAAAGGAGCTTTTACCCCACATCAGCTCAGGCTTAGTGCAAAAATTATGCAGGAATGAAGGCAGATTGTAAATTAATTTTTTCCTCTCCTCCCTAAAACCTGCTTATATAAATATATGAAGGCTCATTGAGGTTGAAAATTTGGGCATAAGAGCGCTTTTTTTTGAAGCCTCAGGTGAATCTTGCCCCCACCTACATAAACATCCACTGGCCTTTCTCCATAACAGCTAACGTACGATCATACATCAGTGTGCACATTCTGATCAAGACACAGATGAATCAAATCAGTGAAAAGAAACTATGAAATATTTGCATTTAATGGTCTTGAGAAAAGGTCTAACCGATTAGTAGGTTGAAGTACGAGATAATTTTTCCTGAGTTAATCAGAGGAACCGAGGTTCACGTACTGATCTTCAAGGGGATATTGAAAGGGAGAGAGGTTTTCTTTGAAAGACTTAATGATGCAATAATTTACATTCTTTTAGCAGCAAGAACAATCATTGCTACACAAATAAAGGAGTCGAAGGACCAACAGACATCATGTGCCCAGAAAATGGGGGGGGGGCAAAATATATCGCATTCGACGTGTATTTCAACAATAGTAGACAGTGCCTCGGGACTCCCAAATCTGTGGTGAAAGCCAAATATTTGTATAAGAGAATATGTAATTTTCTTTTAAAATGAGAAGAACTAAGGCTGGAAAATTAAGGGCCCAACATACACCCAAAGGGCTAATTACAGTCCATCAATAAAATGTCTACAGGCTACCAAGGTTAGGATTTTGTTTTCTATTGACTCCCCCTACTATCTGTCTACTGTGGATTTTGGTGCTAAACAAGTTTTATCTGGCTGCCTCAAAACCATCTGAAGAAGAAGTAAGATAAACATTCTTCAGGTGATCAGCTGCGATGCTTTACATAAAGGCTACTTCTTGATAACACAATTAATCAACAATAATATAAGTTTGGCTCTAACTCCTAACATAAGCATTCATAGTTCATTCTAAAACCATAAATTAGACGTCAGATTCCCAATCGGCTTTTTATCATAAGTCAGTTTATAAAAGCCTTTTTTGCTCCAGTTTTGAATAAAAGTTATATTTGCTTTCCATTTTAAGGAACAATTTGCTGGAAGTTTTTCAGTTGACCCTTGTCCCTTATTGGACTCGTGATGAGATTAAGGAAAAGTGAAGCTGGCATTCTTCCATGGATTTTGAAGTAAATGTAGCTCCATTCCAGTTTATTTAGGAGAGTCTGGGTTTTAGAAAACGTAAATCTTGGTTTTTTATATTTTGTCAAGTTTTCAAACAGTTCGCGGTAACGAACTGTAGTAAGGAGCGACCCGGCTCAATAGTAACCGAAACTCTAAAAATTGAATTTTGATACCAATAGTTACATCAAAAGAATTGTGTTTTAATGCTGATTTTATATATATAAGTTTCATAAAGTTTAGTCTTACCCATCAAAAGTTAAGAGCCTGAGAAAATTTGCCATATTTTAGAAAATAGGGGAAAAAACCCATAAAAGTCATACAATCTTAACGAAAATCACACCATCAGATTTAACGTATCAGAGAACCCTAATGCAGAAGTTTCAAGCTGCTATCTACAAAATGTGGAATTTCACATTTTTTGCCGCAAGAAAGATCACGGATGCTTGTTTATTTGTTTTTTGTTTTGTTTTGTTTTTGTTTTTTTTTCGTTTTTGTTTTTTTTTCTCCAGGGGTGATCATATTGACTCAGTGGTCTTAGAAGTTACATATATTTTTCACTAATGAAAATGTTCGTAAAAAATTAAAAGTTCTAGTTACCTTTTTAAGTAATCAAAAAACTGGAGGGCAACTAGGCCTCCTCCCCCGCTCCTTTTTTCTCAGAATCTTCCAATCAAAGCTATGAGAAAGCCATTTAGCCAAAAAAAATTAATATACAAATTTCGTTTTAATTATTTATGTGCGGAGAGCCAAAATCAAAACATGCATTAATTCAAAAATGTTCAAAAATTAAATTAAAAAAAAACAAGTTAGGAGCGAAATTAAAACTTAAAACGAACAGAAATTACTCCGTATACGAAAGGGGCTTTTCCTCCTCAACGCCCTTCTCTTTACGCTAGCGTGTTTACTGTTTTAAAAGGTAGAGTTAAATGAAAGAGTCAAACTTTATCGTAAAGAGCGGGGCGTTGAGGAGGAAAAGTCCCTTTCATATACGGAGTGATTTCTGTTCGTTTGAAGTTTTAATTTTGCTCCTTATTTTCAGTTAAAAAACTTTTTTTTATTTAATGAACTTAAAAGGTTGCTTTTCTACCTAAAATACATTCAACATTATTAAAATATTCCACCAATGATAAATTCCTGAAGATTTTCTGTCCACTACTGTTATAATGTTTTACAATTTTGCCAATAATATCTTCAATGGCAAATTTTTTCCATACTTATTATTTTAATGTCTTAGCTAATAATAATTCCATATAAACTTTACAAACAAATTTGAGAGTTATTACATCCGTATAGCCTGCTGATGTATGTATAAAACCATTGCTTAGGAGCCCTTACAAAACCAATACTGCTCGCTAACATAATTGTCTGGGTGCTCCAGACTGGAAAATATTTTTAGGTTTTGCAGGCCTACATTTTGATTGTTGTGTTGTAAAGTTGACATTTTAATTATGTCTAGGAAAGCTTGTTATTAAGGCCTAGCCAAATTCTAAAAATTTACCTCCCTAGTCAATTCTTTTTCCTAGGCGGTAACTCGGTCAAAAACCAAGGTACCAGTTTTTTTCGTCGGTTCAACTAAACAAACATAAGAAGATCGAACTTAAGGGGTTTCTCACTCAAAATTACAATTAGGTGCAGGTTATCCTTAGCAATTCTTCGAGTAATTATTTATACAATATAATTTTTTAAAGTATTTATTAACCGGTCGTTTGATGTCTGCATGCTGTTTATTCTCTAGACTCTGTTTAAACAGGTTACAACTAACTAATACTTGACTGAATCGCAGTCCCTTGGTGTAATTTATGCATTCTCACACGCTCCGATTACAGCTGGATCTAGTCTTTTAAGGGGAATTTTTGAATTTGGAACACAAGTATGTAAAGCATTTGAAGAGACTGCAGCCATAGCAATCTAGAATGCAAACCGGAAACAGATTTTATAATTATTTTGGAATCATATAAAAAAATTGTTGGCTTTAAGATTTGGTTAGATCAAAATATTGACCAGATTTTCTATTGACATAAAAACCGCCGAAATCACTAATTTAGGAACGTCAGGTAAACTCCAAATGTTTAACATGGGAGATATGGGAAGATTCATTGAGAGTGCTTCATGCTTTAAATAAGAGACACATTCTAAGGATTGAAATTCTCTGCTCTCTGTTTCATATTCTGTTGAGAGTTAGCTACACTAGAGCCTTCAATCAAATACAAAGACAGTTTACTCACAGGGTTGCCAACTGGACACATTTCATGTCAAAAGAACACATTCCCATGTGCTGGGACACAATGACATAAAAGAAGAGAAAAGTGACTTATTTTAGAAATTTGGGACATAAAAGTGCAAAACAAGGACAGGTTTCGTAGATTTATGACATACAACAGAACATTTCCCAACTGGGTATTTACTTAGGTAAAAATAAACATTGCTTTTCACCAAAACAGTGCTTTTATCCGTTTTCTTTTTTCGAGCATCAACGTTTTGTCGAAGATATCGTAAGTAAATGATTTTCTTCAAAGTAAGGGATTTACATGTTTAAATGAGTTTCGTGCTTTCGCACTAAGTCATTTTGTATGACTGTTTATGTGATTTTTTTTCATTATATTGGATGTTAACTGGCTGCTTTAAAAGGGGTCTAGAAAGCGTCTTTCGGCCAAAAATACAGCTGGCAAAAAAAAAAAATAATAAACTCCGGTTTTGAGATTTAAAGATGGAATCATTTTAGCTAAAATGACACATTTTTGGATGCTCAGGACACACATTCATAGACCAAAAAGTTGGCAGCCCTGTTTATACATGATATTCGTTAACCATTCAGACAGTTATTGATCTTAAGTTCAGCAAATATTACATCATTTTGGAGAAAATGGCTTGACGTTGACGATAAATTAAGCACTAATTGTACTAGGCTAATGGCCAAATTTTAAACTATAAAAGCTTTCGGGTATTATTATTTCTTTCAACAAGTCTTGTAAACATTTAATGCAGAGTATTTATAATAGTATCTGGTAAGCGACTTCATTCCAAACCTTCAGAGGGCTCCAGAAAAAAAAAATTAAAATGCAACTATAAGTGGAAATTCTCATCTTTGAAAAGTTTATTCAGAAGAAAATTACTTTCTGATTTTCTCATAATTTTTTCTGACGAAAGTATTTCCTGATTCATATGTACTAAATATCACTGTTATTTATTTGTTACTAATACAGCAATAATAAATAGCTTTTTCTTGACCTGTTTCCTTTCCGTAAAAGAATGTCTTGTGCGGTGGAAAATAAGACAAGCTGGGAGATCATCAATCAAGAACAAAGCATTACGCCCGTTCTCACCAAGGACTATTTGTGAATTGTTTTGGTAAAACGAATGGAATATCCTTATTCATTCTTTTCTTTGACAGAATACAATGAACAATATTGCTTAGAGAACGTATCGATATTACTAAGTACACCACTTTCCTAAGCTGAACTGAAAGCTTAGTTAATTTGTCTTTAGTGCCACCCTGAGATAAACTATTCTCATTTGTGGAAATATCGAGGCCCTCAGCTTTGGAATGTCAAAGAAATTTTAACTGACGCCCACAACAGATCACTAAGCAAGAACAGTATTTACAAATGATCCGTAAAGGGTTGCCTCCCATGGTGACTTTTCATTATTTCTAGTAATTTTTATATTGCCTAAAAAAAAAATCGTTAAATCAGCATACAAATCACTAGAATAATGAAAAAAAAACTAAATCAACCGAAAAATCACTAAGATCTGTTGTTTTTTCTCACCCGATGGAGACCCTGGATCCGCGAATTAGTGTATTTTTGCACGTGTTCAGGAATGTAGTTCTGTTTACCTAATACGACAATGTTTAGTTTTTAACTCGCTAAGACGTTGAATATTTTTCTACATAGGGTATTTGAGATGGCCTGTATGGCTGGGACGATAAATCTTATATGTATTTAGACGATCTTTCTCTATCGTTTGGGTTAAAAGAAGGATATCAAAGATCCAAAAAACGGCACTTTCAGTTCAATAAGATCATGGAATTTTTTTTTTGTAGATGGTTAATACAGTCTGACAAGCTGCTTCTTAATGACAGCGGCATAAATCCACGTAAATTAGGAGGTGGACATAATACATTTTTCAAATTCTAGAAGGTGGGGACAATTTTGTTATTTAAAAAAAAAATCGAGAATACATAAAAAAAAAGTATTCTTCAGAATCTAGAGGGAGGAAAAAAAATTCTTAGGGTTCAAATGCCACCTCCCAAAGCAGCCACTTCTGACATGCATTAGCCGTTTGAATTCCATGATCAGATTACGGATGTTGCACTTAAATACTAAAATGTCCTTTTCTTTGCAAAATCCAATGCACACTCTTAATGATGACATATGTTAACATTTAATATGACAAAATTTAATGTGACTGTTACATATGTAATGCATAACATGTGATCATTTTTATTGTGGTTCAAGCTGAATCTCTTTAAATTGTCAGAGTTAGTCTCTGGACATAGTTCCTGTTGATTTTAAAGAAACGATTTATTAAATACGGAAAACTAAGTAGAAATAATCCCTTCTTTTTTTTACGAGTTTCAGCAGGCTGAATGAAAGCTAAGCTTAAGTCAAAACAAACTTACAGCGAATTTTAGGAATTGTTGTTAATTTAAACAAACGATAAAATGCTTTACTTCTTTGATGCTTCCTTGAATTTTTCGCATAAAAATTCAAGAATGAATTGTCAAATAATCAACAGTTACTATTGCCACATCGTTGTTATCTTCTTTCAGTGTCTGAGCAGCTTAGCCTAGTTAATTAAAAAAAAAACACTCTCTTCCTTAGGCTTTAACTTTGTTTCTTTGTACAGGGGCAATAATTTATGTGCATATATGTTTTGGCTGTGACATACCAATTTAATTAAAAAAAATACATAAATATGTGTATTCAAATACATTTAAAATCTGATTCCTTGAATATTAAAAAAAAAATATTATTCTAGATCTACAATCGAGCATATTTTGGAAGCAACAGCAGTTGCTCAATGTGGTTCAAGATTGTCGTATTCTTGAAAATTTTGTGGCCAGTTCTATCGATTTTATTTTCGAATTTATTAAAAACTTACTTAACTTCAGCTTTAATGAGAAGTTGCAGCATCGTACCTCACAAGAACTTAATGGAAAATAATATAGATAAACACAGACAAGTTAATTCATAGTTTCAAGAAACACCAAATAATGTGCAACACAGTTGCTTCAATCTTAACATTAACTAAATAAAAAAAACAAGTTTTTTTAACTGAAAGTAAGGAGCAACATTAAAACTTAAACGAACAGAAATTACCCCGTATATGAAAGGGGCTGATCCCTCTTCAATGCCCTGCTCTTTACGCTAAAGTTTTTACTGTTTAAAAAATTAGAGTTGATAGAAAGAGTCAAACTTTAGTGCAAAGAGCAGGGCGTTGAAGACGGAACAGCCCCTTTTTTGCCGTAGCAAAAACGTGTTTTTTTGCCGTAGGAAAAAACAGCAAATTTGCAGTCTCCGGTATTCGTCGTCATTACCTCTAGGATTCGAATTGGCCAGAAGGGATAGCCCGCAAATTTGGTTAGGAATAAATCATCGATTTTAATGTTCGCAGGATTCATGCCTAGTAAATGAAAGATTATAAAGTGAAAGAAACTTATCTTTCCGTGAGGGCCGAGCCTCACTAATGTATCTAAGTGAACAATCAGTCCAAACTCTGCGAGGTATGCCCAACTGCTAATCCTTCTCTACACTAAAAAGTGTAATTAACGTGCAGGCAATTTATGTCTAATTTTCTCTACACACCACAACTGGCTATCGTATCTAATGTTCTCAATTCAAAACGCCAAAAATCTGATTGTGTGATAAATTCAAGTATCCACTGAATTAGTTCATGGCTAAGGAATCAAGTTCAAACAATTCAAAAGTTCAAACAGATGTAATCCCTTTGAGAGCTAGTCCAATACTGCAGGCATCTTCTTTGAATTCAATTCATTTTTTCTGTAATCTCGGTTGTAACATTTTTTTCTGATATTATGAAAAATAGAAACATTCAAATCGAAATAAAGATTTTTAATTTTATGAATGGCTTAAGAATATTAATTGTAAACTCTCAGGGCAGGATGAGGGGGGTGTACAACTGACGAAAAGGAAATATGCGTATACTTCCTTATATGAAATTACTCCGTATGTGAAAGGGGCTTTTCCCCTTCAGCGCTCTTTACGCTAAAGTTTGACTCTTTCTCTTAACTCTACCTCTTAAAACAGTAAAAACCTTTAGCGTAAAGAGCGGGGCGTTGAAGAGGAAAAGCCCCTTTTATATACGGAGTAATTTCATAAAAGATAGTATGCGCATATTGACTTTTCGTCAGTTGCACATCCCCCTCATCATGCCCTGAAAGTTTCCACTTAATATTCTTAAGCCATTCATAAAATTAAAAATCTTTATTTTGATCTGAATGTTTCTATTTCTCATAATATCAGAAAACAACGTTATAACCGAGATTACCGAAAAAAATGAATTTAATTCAAAGAAGATGCCTGTTGTATACTGATATGCTGCAGTATTGAACTAGCTCTCAAAGGGATTACACCTGTTTGAACTTTTGAATTGTTTGAACTTGATTCCTTAGCCATGAATTAATCCAGTGGCTACAGAAATTGTGCAATATGATACTTGAATTTATCACACAATCAGATTTTTGGCATTTTGAATTGAGAAAATTAGATACGATAGCCAAGTATGGTGTGTAGAGAAAATTAGACATAATTTGCCGGCACGTTAATTACACTTTTTAGTGTAGAGAAGGATTAGCAGTGGCCACCATTGGCCACTTTGGGGAAATGGTGGGTGTGGGAGGGCGGTTTGTTGCCCTCCTATCACTTTCAACTGTTAAAAAGGACACTATCCCTTTCAACTTCCAATCGAATGAGCTGTTTTTAAAGTTTCTACGCCGGCACTCGGCAGTCTCAAAATTTCTGTCAGATACATTTCGAGAAAATACGAGGTGAGGGGGTAACCACCCTCCCATCACTCTGAATCTTAAAAAAGGCACTAGAAGTTTTGATTACCAATCCAATGAGTCTCCTCCAAAGTTTATGTGATCATCCATTCTATATATACCTTATATGTCCCCAGGGCATAACTTACAACCCTTGCGCTGGGGGATGTAGGGGGTGAGGGTTTGTCATCCTCAAACAAATAATTTCCATACCTTTCAATTGCGTTGATGAAAATGGCTATCTCAAAATATTGATTGGATACCTTTGGGGAAAGAGTTGGCATGAGAGGGGGGTTAGTTTTCCTCCAATCACTTTTGACTATTAAAAAGGTCACTTGCTGTTTCAATATTCCATTGATTGAACTGTTTTCAAAGTTTCTACGACAACAAATGGCCATTTCAATCTTTCTATCTATATTTCAATATTTCAAATTTCTATCACATTCTTTTCAGTAAAATACGACGTGTGTGGGGGGGGGCGAGAGGGTATCCACCCTCCGATTCTGATCCACCCTCTGAGTCTTAAAAAAGTCACTGGAAGTTCTGATTACTAATCTAATGAGCCTCTTCCAAAGTTTATACGATCACCCTTTCTATGTGTACCTTATATGCCCTCAGGGATAGCTTAAAATCCTTGCCCTGATTGCTGTGAGGGGGGGGGGGGGTTGTCAACCTCAAAGACGTAATTTCCAGACCTTTCAATTATCTTAAACAAAATGCTATTCCAAAATTTTGATTACATTAGTTTAAAGAAGCGGTGGGCGTGGGAGGGGGTTAGTTGCCCTCCAATCACTTTCGAGTATTAAAAAGGGCACTGACCCTTTCAATTTCCAATCGAATAAGCTGTTTTCGAAGTTTCTACGACAACAAATAGCCATCTAAAAATTATATCAGATACATTTTGGGAAAATACAAGGTGTTAGGAGGGGGTAACTACCCTCTAATAACTCTGGATATTAAAAAGGGCACTAGAAGTTCTGATCACTAATCCAATGAGCCCCCTCCGAAGTTTATACGATTATCCTTTCTTTATATTCCTTATATGCCCACAGGGCATGACTTACAACCCTTGCCCTGAGGGCTGGGAGGGGGGAGGGGGTTCATTCCCAAAAATATAATTTCTGGACCTTTCAACTACGTTGAATAAAAAGAATATCTCAAAATCTGATTGGATTTGTTCGGGGAAATGGTGGGCATGGGAGGGGTTAGTTGCCTATGTCATGCATTTCGGTAAGAAAAACAAGGTTTGTAGGGGGAATATCCACCCTCCGTTCACTCTGACTCTTGAAAATGCACTATAACTTCTTATTACCAGTCCAATGAGCCCTCTCCAAAGTTTATACAGACAGCTTTTCTTAATATACCTTATATGCCCAAGGGCATAGCTTAAAATCCTTGCCCCGAGAGCTGTGGGGGGTTTGTCATCCTCAAAAATATCATTTCCGGACTTTCAATCAAGTTAAACAAAAGGCTACTTTAAAATTTTGATTGGATATATTTGGGGAAATGTTAGGTGTTGGAAGGGGTTTCTTGCCCTCCGATTGCTTTTGACTGTTAAAAAGGTCACTATCCCTTTCAATTTTCAATCGAATGAGCTCTTTTCGAGGTTTCTAAGACAACAATTGGCCTTCTGAAAATTTCTATCAGATGCATATCGGGAAAATACAAAGTATGGGAGGAATCCACCCTCCGATCACTCTGATTCTTAAAAATGGCACTGGAACCTTATATTCACCTTATATGCCCCCAAGGCATAACTTACAACCCTTCCCCAGGGGGATGAGGGGGGTGTCTTCCTTAAAGACATAATTTCCGGATCTTTCCACTACGCTGAACAAAATGGCTATCTCTAAATTTTGATTGGATGTGTTTGGAGAAATGATGGGCTTGGGAGGGGTCCTCCAATCACTTTCAAATATTAAAAAGAGCACTTGCGCTTTCAGTTTCCAATTGAATGAGCTTTTTTTGAAGTTTCCAAGACAACAAATGGCTATCTCAAAATTTCTATCAGATACATTTTGGGAAAATAGGAGACGTTTGTTTGTGTTGAGGGGGGTATCCACCCTCCAATCACTTTGTATCTCAAAAAGACCACTAAAACCTCTGATTAACAGTCCAGCGAGTCCCCTCCGAAGTTTATACTATCACCCTTTCTATTTGTACCTTATATACCCCCAGGGCATAACTTACAACTCTTGCCCTGAGGGTTCTGAGGGGGACGGGGTGGTCATCGTCAAAGATATACATTCCAGAGCTTTTGATCCCGTTGAACAAAAAGGCTATCTCAGAATTTCAATTGGATGTGTTTGGAGAAATGTTGGTTGTGGAAGGGGGTTAGTTGCCCTCCAACCAATTTTACTATTAAAAATGGCATTATCCCTTTCAATTTCTAGTCGAATGAGCTCTTTTCGAAGTTTTTAAGACAACAAATGGCAATCTCAAAATTTCTATCAGATTTACTTCGGGAATATACGAGGTGTGGGGGAGGGCGTGGTGGGATATCAGTCGCCATATCGCTTCCGAACGTTATATGGTAGGCCCACTAGACATTGATGACTCTGGTGATATTTTCTGGAATTTACCCATTTTCAGTTACAACAAAAAACTCACATAAATACGGAAAACAAGTGATTCGCGCTCTTCAAACTTAACAGACAATGCGACCGCGCGTGTCTCTAGCTCACAAATGACTGTTACTTCAACTCTAAGGCACCTTATACACTGTTAAACTTCAAACACAGTCTGTATATAACACCGTAGTTTCACTTCCGAATCATTTCCACTTATTATAGTTTTCTTTCCGACTCCACTTGCTTTACGGTCTTGCACTCAATTACCGTTTCCGCGGTAGACCACCTTATTCACAGGGCAGCCCAGCTCATTCTAGGGAGAATCATCTCGAAGCATAGCAAAACTTCTTGAAACTTGTGGGCCTTTCATGCGGGCCGTAAAGACGGTATTAGCTCAGAGCGTTACCAACAGATCACACTTAGTGTCTCGGCCCCCTAACAATATAAACATATTTGTTTGTTAGTTATTGACTGGCCGTGTATTAAATTCAAAAATATATGTTTATATACTTCATGATATATTTATATCCAAATCCTAATAATGCAAACATCTAAAATTTATGTATTGATCACACATTTTTAACATGACAAAAAAAGGGTTAGAGGGTAGCGATTTTTTTTATACTAGGGTTGCATGTCATGGAAAAGGTTGGAAAACACTGCTTTAAACAATACAATTTTCAGTTGAAATGTTTTAAAAGGAAATTTATTGCACATTTATTGTACCTGTAAAAACTTGCAGCATAGCATTATAAAAATTTATGATATAAACGAGGGCTGACAAGGGGGCAGCTTCTCTCACACACAAAAAAAAAATGTTCTTTTTCAATTTTAATAACATTTTTTCCCTTTATCAAATTTATCACTTATCCTGTGTCATGGAGTTATCGAGACACAAATTTTGAGTGAAAACCTCCCTAATAATTTAGAGTGATGAGCGAAACTTACTGTGTTTGACTTGTGGAACGCCTGTTGTCAATTTCTTTTCCAGTTGTCTACTTTATGTTCTCTTGGTGATTGACAGATTTCATGTAAAACACAGGGCTCGTTAGGTTCTAATATATTGTTCTTGTACTTCATGGTATAAGCATTGTTTTAGTAGCATTATTACTTTGAGTGTTTGCGATATAGCAGTCTAAAATTAAACAATGCTATGTCGTTGAATATGGTTGTCGTGAATTGTGTCGTTGAATATGTCGTTACTTAATTTCTAACATCTAAAAGAGCTTGATTGCCCCAACTAATACAACACAATTTAAAACTATGCATATACCGATACTCTCCTTCACAGCAGATGAGTTATTTGAAGAGCATCTTTTGTGCTCTTGAGAATCATCGGCCTTAAACCTTTTCAAAAAATATCTTGTGAAGTCTTTGTCAGGATCTTAATAATGAACTGAGCTAGGCTCTGTCGACAAAAAGTGAAAAATTACGTAAAACATAGGCTTGGTTCAAATTCCGAGATAGGTTGGTATTCTGAAAAGCTCCTTTTTCAGTCCTTATGAATGAAACGGCTGACTTTTCTGCACAAATCAGTTGGCACTTTTTTTTAGCTTTGTGGGCTAAAATGTACAAATAAATGCTAAGGAACGCATTTTTTTTTCAGATTGTATCTACGATCTAGTTATTCTTTCGTGATTATAACTTATTTTGTTGATTTTAAATAGGAGAAAATGTGTTGGCCATACTTTTACTTGCTGGTTGTCTCAAAAGGTCACATTCAAAAACTTGCTTGAACAAAAAAAAACATTCTATCTCTACATTAAAATATTGTTTTAGAGGATCTTCCTTCCTCTATCCAGATTGTCCTCGCTACAAATCCAAACCCCATATTAGATGTTACTGCTAGAAACAGCGGAGCGTGCTCTGGGTTGTTAAAAAGTTAAATGCCAAATTTCATAGTATTATTCTAATCATTTCCGAGTATTTTCTAAGATGGATTGATTCGCTTGTTAGCCAATCCCATAAAAAGTTTAGTTTCAATGTTATGCGCCAAGTCTGTAGTTATCTATCTCATAGTGATCTATATTCTTGGTCCTAAAGAGTAGAGATTGGGCTCGAAAAATGTCTCGAGAATATTACAAAGACTATTTTGCAATAGCTTTCCTGATTTTTGTTTGACCGGGAAATATATAACTTTATTAAGCGTTGGCTCCAGCGATGGACTCTGGAGGACGGTAGTTGCTTCTGGCATTTTCTTTTTTGAAGATATGCTCACTCTTCATAAGAAATTATTGGAATCGAACAGTTCGGGTCAGTTCGCGGTAATGAACTGTAAGAAAGGATCGACGCGGCTGAGTAGTAACCAAAACTCTAAGAAACAGAGTCTTGATGACTGTGGATACATCAAAAGAATCGAATCTTAATGCTTATTTAAAATATGTACAATTCGTCAAGTTTAATATGACCCATCCAAAGTTACGATCTTGAGAAAAATTACCCAATTTTTTAAACAGGGGAAAAAAGTCCAATGTAGCAAGTGATCTTAATGAAAATGACACCATCAGATTCAAAATATGAGAGAACCCTACTGAAGAGATTTTAACCTTCTGTGTAAAAATTTTGAATTTTTCCTTTTTCTCAGAAGCAATATCACAGATACGTGTTTATTTGTTGTTTTTTTATCTTCCCCAGGCCGTATCGAACCAGTAATCCTAGAAATTTGGGAGAGGGCAAATTTGATCTGAATTAAAAAGTTTTAGTGCCCTTTTTAAGCCATCAAAATATCGGAGGGCAGCTAGTTCACCTCCTATGCCCTTTTTTCCCAAAGTCGTCTAATCAAAATTTGGGGACAACCATTTTGTTGAGCCATATTTTTATATAGTAATGGCTATTGGGAAGTAAACAGGTATTTTTTGAATGGGTATTTTCTGGAGGGAGGCTTACGTGGGATGATATTCCCATGGAGGAATTTTGTGTGGTGGAAGGAAATTTTCTATGGAGGGGGAGCTGGATGTTCGGTATTATCTAAAAAGAATCAGAAACTAAATAAAAAAAATGTTTTTTTCAACATGAAATAACGAGCAACATTAAAACTTGAAACAAAAAAAATATTACGTATATGAGGGGGGTTCCCCTCCTTCTAAATACTTTGTTCTTTATGTAAGATGCTCAGCAAGAATCTTAATGTTAAACAGGATGGATTTTTCTGTTTCCTCAATAGCAAATATTCCTAAATAACTCAAATTAGAGAACATAAATACAATATAAATAAATAATGTTAATAAAAAACGAAAATTTAGAATGCTGGCCAAGCAGCAGAGATGCTTCCAAATTTACAACACAACCAATAACTGTCTGACAGCTGTTGAAACTCAAGAAAAATGGATTTATCAACTCGAAAAAAGGTGTCTGAAATATCCTCACAGTGATGAGAAAAAACAAACAATTAGGTATTAGACAGACCATTTTCAAAGATGTCCACATTTACTCTATGCAAGTTTACTTGGCACAGGAAATTTGCAAAACGTCATCCGATGATCTAATCTTAAGTATTTCTTTGATTTATGCCAAAATTAAGGAAACTTAGGAACTTAATTTAGCGAGGGAATTTTTATTGTGAGTAGACATATAGGAAGAAGTTCAGCTTGTCTTTATTTTAACCCAAGATTGATGAAGAAACAGTAAGAGCAGATGGATATATAGTGAGTAGAATTTGTGGAAAATGAATCCTTCCTGTTCCTACAATACAAATATTTGATCAGAAAATCAAATTAGATGCTGGACATTACACATGTATAGATTTTTATTGGTTGACATTTGATGGGAGACACTGAAAAGAATAAAGGATGGGTGGGTTGAATTTATTATGATGGCATTTGTCTAGTATATATATATATATATATATATATATATATATATATATATATATATATATATATATATATATATATATATATATATATATATATATATATATATATATATATACATATATATATATATATATATATATATATATATATATATATATATATATATATATATATATATATATATATATAAAAATAAGTATATATATATATATATACACATATATATATATATATATATATATATATATATATATATATATATATATATATATATATATATATATATATATATATATATCTATCTATATAAAAATAAGTTGTCTGTCTGTCTGTCTGTGGTTCAGGTGACGTCATGTTTCTGTGTTGACTGACGTCATGAAATTAGTTGTCGTCATTTTTGCTATGACGGTGACGTCATTAACGGTATTTGAACGCAAAACCGCGCAGTTAGATGAAAATCCACCTGGACAGCGAGAGTCAAAACATATCAAAACTGAAAATGATAGCGATGATGATTGGGTTTGGGATTTTGACTTGGATAAGGTCATCAATGCCTACCAGATTTAAGTTAAAAAAACAAAGGTTCGTCGATATGTACTTCATAGTGACGCTGAAAAATAAAGAAGAAAAAGAAAACTGAAAAAAGAAAAAAGGTAAAAAACTAAAAAAAAACTAAAAAGAAAAAACACTCAAAGAGAAATTACAGACCGGGACACAAATGACGACCGAGACAGAGGGAATATAAGTGACGACCGGGAACCTCAAAGAGAAATTACAGACTGGGACACCCGGACACAAATCACGACCGGGACACAGGGAATATAAATGACGACCGGGACACAGGGACACAACTACAACGGGGACGCCGGGGGCACAGGCGGGATATATAAATGACGACCGGGACACAGGGATTGTTCGAATAGAAATTACAGACCACGACACCGGGACACAAATGACGACCGGGACACCGGGAAACAGGGAATATAAATGACGACCGGGACACTCAAAGAGAAATTACAAACTGGGACACCGGGACACAAATGACGACCGGGACACAGGGAATATAAATGACGACCGGGACACAGGGACACATCATTAGAATAATGAGGTATAGATCTGAATACGGATTGTTTTTCCCATAGACAATTATATGTTGCATTTTCAAGAGTCAGTAAACCTGACAATCTATTTATATGCACAGACAATGGGACAGCGAAGAATGTTGTATATTCGCATGTTTTACGTAGTTAAAAACATATATTTATATCTATCTCTATTCACAGGTGGGACACAGGGACACAACTACAATGGCGCGTAACTAATATGGCGCGTAACGACTTACGCGCGCGGGGGGGGCTTGGGGGGCGCGAGCGACCGGGACACAAGGAATGTTCGATTAGCAATCACCATCAACAAAGCACCGGGACACAGGGATTATAAATGACGACCAGGACATAAGTAAAAAAAAACTAGAAAAAAGGTAAAAACTACAAAAAAACTAAAAAGAAAAAAAACAATAAACAATCAAGAGAGATAAAACTCTACAAAAAGAAAACTTAAAACGAGACCACGACCAGTAGAATTAAAAGACTAAAACAACGCGGATATTTCGCCTGTATAAAACAAGGCGTCTTCAGCACAAGATAGAAAATTAGAAGAAAACTAATCTAAAAACAAATAAAAACCACCACCAAATATAATAAATACAATTGTCGCTACTTATCCACGTAGGGAAAAGCAGCTATGCGAGTTACTTCAATGAGAATCAAAGAACAACTGAGGAAAAATTTATGAAAATTGAAACTTAGTTAATTATTCTGTTGCGAAATAATCCTCTTGTAAGCTAACATTGAAGCAACTCTTTTTGGTCTAGTGGGTAATCTTGTCCCCTGGTGATTGTGTAAAATTTTAATTCCCCCATCGACTGTTTGTTCATTTTTGAAAAGAATATCATAAATTGGGTCAATATTTAAATTCCCTGTGTCTCTATTTATTGAAATATTAGCAAATATATTTTTTTTAATTTCTATAGCCTCCCTAACCCACTGAGAAAAACCTCTATCATTAGAAATAGCTGTAGCCTCATCAAATTGTATAAAATGTTCAGGATAAAAGAATATGTGTTCAGCTAGAGCCGAAATAAAAGTTTCGGGAGGCTTTCTTAGTTGTAGGGTTTTTCTATTGAGTTGCGATGCTCAATAAATCTTTCAGTAAATTGTTGGTGAGTTCTACCAATATAAAACTTTCCACAGGAACAAGGAATTTTATATACCCCACTAACTAAATCTCCCCGGGTTAAATCCTTCCCAGAATTAAGAAAACTACCTAATGGTCTCACTGATTGGAAACAAGTATCAATCTTATGTTTACCCAAAATTCTTTTAAGCATCTCCCCCAAAGTAGGTACATAAGGTAAAGAAATGAAACATTTCGGTAAGTTTAATTCTGTGCACTGTGAAACCCCAATAACCCTACTGTTGTGTTAACGTGAAAAAGTGCGAGGACATATTAAGGATGAAATTACAAAAGCACTTTGATTTGATACAAGATGTGACCATGGCGAGTTTGGAGATTGAAGTCATTATGAAATTGGTTGTTCTTGCAAATGAACATTCTCTTTATTTTGGTTTTAGAGGTGAATTTTATAAACAGGTGTTTGGTTTGGCTATGGGGGCATCTCTCTCCCCTTTGTTGGCAAATCTCTTCATGGAATCTATTGAAACCTCCGTCATACACAGTTTTAGGCTCTCTCCTTGTTTCTGGGGCAGATTCATGGATGATGTGGTCTGCATTTGGAAACACGGTTTAGAGTCTTTAGACCTTTTCCATATTACATAAAAAAAACTAGTTTTTTTAACTGAAAGTAAGGAGCGACATTAAAACTTAAAACGAACAGAAATTACTCCGAATATGAAATGGATTGTCCCCTCCGCAATCCCTCGCTCTTTACGCTAAAGCTTTTAATTGTTTTAAAAAGCAGAATTGTGGCAAAGAGTCAAACTTTAGCGTAAAGAGCGAGGGGTTGTGGAGGGGACAATCCATTTCATATACGGAGTAATTTCTGTTCGTTTTAAGTTTTAATGTCGCTCCTTACTTTCAGTTAAAAAAAACTAGTTTTTTTTTATGTAATTTCTGAACGTTTTTGAATTAACGCATGTTTGATTTTGACTCTCCACACGTAAACTATTCAAATGAAATTTGTATATTAATTCCTTTTTTGGCTAATTGGCTTTCTCTTAGTTTTGATCATACGATTTTGAGAAATATGGGATGGGGAAGGAGGCCTAGTTGCCATGCAATTTTTTCGTTACACAAAAAGGCAACTATTAATTTTAATTTTAACGAATTTGTTTATTAGCAAAAAATATACGTAACTTTAGAATTAGCTTAGGTAACAAACTTTTATATTCTTTAATTTTTATTATGTATATGAGGGGGTTTGTACCCTCGTTAATACCTCGTTCTTTACACTAAATCGTAAGTTTTGTCCCAATTCTTTAAGAATGACCCCTGAATCAGAAAGGCCGTAGAATAAATAGTTGAAATTACTAAAAATACTTTAGCATAAACAGCAAAGAATTTATCTCCTCCTAAATACCTCGCTCTTTATACTAAAGTATTTTTAGAATCCCTCATATGCGGAATAATCTCTGTTCGTTTTAAGTTTCAATGCTTCTTCTTCCTTTCATTTGAAAAAACGTTTTCATGTTTATTTTTCATTGTTTTCTTATAGTAATGCTAGAGAATCCTGCGCCCTTTTCATTGAATTTTTCTTCCCCCATAACAGATTCCTCCAAGGAGAGATCCTCCAACATAGCCCCCTCTCCTCATCCCCACCCCCAAACAAAATAAAATCCCCCTGAAAACGTCTGTACACTTCCCAATAACCATTACTATATGTAAACGCTGGTCAAAGTTTGTAACTTACAGCCCCTCCCCCAGGGATTGTGGGGGAGTAAGTCATCCCCAAAGACGTAGTTATTATGGTTTTCGACCATGCTGAACAAAATGGCTATCTCAAAATTTTGATTCGTTGACTTTGGGAAAAAAATGAGCGTGGGAGGGGAACTAGATGCCCTCCAATTTTTTTGGTCACTTAAAAAGGGCACTAGAACTTTTCATTTCCGTTAGAATGAGCCCTCTAGCGACATTCTAGGACCACTTGGTCGATACGATGACTCCTGGAAAAAAAAACAAAAAAAAACACAAAAAAAAACAAACAAATAAACACGCACCCGTGATCTGTCTTCTGGCAAAAAAATATTAAATTCCACATTTTTGTAGATAGGAGCTTGAAACTTCTACAGTAGGGTTCTCTGATACGCTGAATCTGATGGTGTCATTTTCGCTAATATCCTACGACTTTTAGGTGGTATTTTCCCCTATTTTCCTAAATAAGGCAAATTTTCTCAGGCTCGTAACTTTTGATGGGTAAGACTAAACTTGATGAAACTTATATATTTAAAATCAGCATTAAAATGCGATTCTTTTGATGTAGCTATTGATATCAAAATTCAATTTTTTAGAGTTTTGGTTACTATTGAGCCGGGTCGCTCCTTACTACAGTTCGTTCCCACTAAGTGTTTGAAACATTTAAATAGTTTTGACAAAAACGTAAAATTTACAGTGGAGCTTGAAGAAAATGATAAACTACCTTTTCTGGATATCTTATTGATCAAAAGTGAGTTCCATTTACTTTTTTCAGTTTATAGAAAGCGTACCCACAGTGATAGGCATTTGAACTTTCACTCTTGCCACCCTATCTCAGTGAAACGAGGGGTTGTGATTGCACTGGTGGATAGAGCTTTCAGAATTTGTTCCCGGGAGTTTTTAGATTCTGAATTGTTATATTTGAGGGATGTTTTATTTTTTAATAGCTACCCGATTAAATTCATTGATAAAATAATAAAAAATAGACGCATTAAACACAACAGTAGGGTTATTGGGGTTTCACAGTGCACAGAATTAAACTTACCGAAACGTTTCATTTCTTTACCTTATGTACCTACTTTGGGGGAGATGCTTAAAAGAATTTTGGGTAAACATAACATTGATACTTGTTTCCAATCAGTGAGACCATTAGGTAGTTTTCTTAATTCTGGGAAGGATTTAACCCGGGGAGATTTAGTTAGTGGGGTATATAAAATTCCTTGTTCCTGTGGAAAGTTTTATATTGGTAGAACTCACCAACAATTTACTGAAAGATTTATTGAGCATCGCAACTCAATAGAAAAAATCCTACAACTAAGAAAGCCTCCCGAAACTTTTGTTTCGGCTCTAGCTGAACACACATTCTTTTATCCTGAACATTTTATACAATTTGATGAGGCTACAGCTATTTCTAATGATAGAGGTTTTTCTCAGTGGGCGAGGGAGGCTATAGAAATTAAAAAAAATATATTTGCAAATATTTCAATAAATAGAGACACAGAGAATTTAAATATTGACCCAATTTATGATATTCTTTTAAAAAATGAACCAATAGTCGATGGGGGAATTAAAATTTTACACAATCACCAGGGGACAAGATTACCCACTAGACCAAAAAGAGTTGCTTCAATGTTAGCTTACAAGAGGATTATTTCGCAACAGAATAATTAACTAAATTTCAATTTTCATAAATTTTTCCTCAGTTGCTCTTTGATTCTCATTGAAGTAACTCGCATAGCTGCTTTTCCCTACGTGGATAAGTAGCGACAATTTTCTTTCAATTTTCTATCTTGTGCTGAAGACGCCTTGTTTTATACAGGCGAAATATCCGCGTTGTTTTAGTCTTTTAATTCTACTGGTCGTGGTCTCGTTTTAAGTTTTCTTTTTGTAGAGTTTTATCTCTCTTGATTGTTTATTCTCATGTCTGGCCAGTTCGGCTTAAGTACTTTCATACAACTAAAAACTAATAAAAAAACTAAAAAACTAAAAAAACTAAAAAATAAAAAAAAAATAAAATAAGGAAAAAATTGAAAAATAAAGGAGAAAAACAAAACTAAAAAAAAAATAAAAATAAAAAAAAAAAACTAAAAAGAAAAAAGGGGAAACATATACCATTCAAAAACGAATGTATATACAGACCGGGACAGCGGGATACAAATGACGACCGGGACACAGGGAATATAAATGACGACCGGGACACAACTACAACGGGGACGCCGGGGGATACAGGGGGATATATAAATGACGACGGGGACACAGAGAATGTTCGATTAGCAATCACCATCAGCAAAGCTCAAGGGCAATCATTAGAATCATCAGGTATAACTAAAAAAACTAAAAAAAAGGTAAAAAACTAAAAACTAAAAAAAAGACCAATTCAAAAACGAATGTATATACAGACCGGGACACCGGGACACAAATGACGACCGGGACACCGGGACACAAGGAATATAAATAACGCCCGGGACACTCAAAGAGAAATCACAGACTGGGACACCGGGACACAAATGACGACCGGGACAGAAATGACAACCGGGACACAGGGAATATAAATGACGACAGGGACACAGGGACACAACTACAACGAGGACGCCGGGGGAGCACAGGGGGATATATAAATGACGACGGCGACACAGGGAATGGTCGATTAGCAATCACCATCAACAAAGCTCAAGGGCAATCATTAGAATCATGAGGTTTAGATCTGAATACGGATTGTTTTCCCATGGACCATTATATGTTGCATGTTCAAGAGTCGGTAAACCTGACAATCTATTTACATGCACAGACAATGGGACAGCAAAGGATGTTGTATATTCGCAAGTTTTACGTAGTTAAAAACATATATATATATATATATGTATATATATATATATATATATATATATATATATATATATATATATATATATATATAGACGCAACTACAATGGCGCGTAACTAATATGGCGCGTAACGACTTACGCGCGCGGGGGGGCTTAGGGGGGGGGGGGGGTGCGAAGCGCCCCCACCAACTAGGTCACTAGTTAGTATATATATATATATATATATATATATATATATATATATATATATATATATATATATATATATATATATATAAGTTGTCTGTGTGTCTGTCGAGTGATGTCATGTTTTTGTGTCGACTGACGTCATGTTTGTCGACTGACGAATTTACAGACCGGGACATCGGGACACAAATGACGACCGTGACACCGGGACATAGGGAATATAAATGACGACCGGGACACTCAAAGAGAAAGCGACCGGGACACAAGGAATGTTCGATTAGCAATCACCATCGACAAAGCACCGGGACACAAATGACGACCGGGACACAGGGAATATAAATGACGACCAGGACACTCAAAGAGGAATTACAGACCGGGACACCGGAACACAAATGACGACCGGGACCAAAATGACGACCGGGACACAGGGAATATAAATGACGACCGCGACACTCAAAGAGAAATTACAGACTATATATATATATATATATATATATATACTAGCTGTTGGGGTGGCGCTTCGCGCCACCCCAACACCTAGTTGGTGGGGGCGCTTCGCGCCCCCCCAAGCCCCCCCGCGCGCATAAGTCGTTACGCGCCATAATAGTTACGCGCCATTGTAGTTGTGTCCCTATGTCCCACCTGTGAATATAGATAGATATATATATATATATATATATATATATATATATATATATATATATATATATATATATATATATATATATATATATATATATATATATATATATATATATATATATATATATATATGGTTTTAACTACGTAAAACTTGCGAATATACAACATTCTTTGCTGTCCCATTGTCTTTGCATATAAATAGATTGTCAGGTTTACCGACTCTTGAACATGCAACATATAATGGTCCATGGGAAAACAATCTGTATTCAGATCTATACCTCATGATTCTAATGATTGCCCTTGAGCTTTGTTGATGGTGATTGCTAATCGACCATTCCCTGTCCCGGTGTCCCGGTCGTCATTTATATCCCCCTGTTTCCCCCGGTGTCCCCGTTGTAGTTGTGTCCCTGTGTCCCGGTCGTCATTTATATTCCCTGTGTCCCGGTCGTCATTTGTATCCCGGTGTCCCGGTCTGTATATACATTCGTTTTTTAGTTTTGTTTTTCTCCTTTATTTTTTTCTTTTTTTTTTTCTTTTTTAGTTTATTTAGATTTTTAGATTTTGTAGTTTTTTTATTAGTTTTTAGTTTTTTTTTTCTTTTTAGTTTTTTTGTAGTTTTTACCTTCTTTTTAGTTTTGTTAGTTTTTTTTTTACTTATGTCCTGGTCGTCATTTATACTCCCTGTGTCCCGGTGCTTTGTTGATTGCTAATCGAACATTCCTTTTGTCCTGGTCGCTTTCTCTTTGAGTGTCGTCATTTATTTTTTTCTTTTTTAGTTCTTTTAGTTTTTACCTTTTTTAGTTTTTTTTAGTTTTTTAGATGAAAATTTTTTTTAGTTTTTTCCTTTTTTTCTTTTTAGTTTTTTATTGGTTTTTACCTTTATTTTAGCTTATTTTTCAGTTTTTTCCTTTTTTTAGTTTTTTTTATTTTTTATTTTTTTTTAGTTTTTTACCTTTTTTTAGTTTTTTTAGTTTTTTTAGTTTTTTAGCTTTTTTACTTTTTTTATTAGTTTTTAGTTTTTTTTTGTAGTTTTTGCCTTTTTTTAGTTTTTTCAGTTTTTTTTTTAGTTTTTTATTGGTTTTTACCTTTATTTTAGCTTATTTTTCAGTTTTTTCCTTTTTTTAGTTTTTTTTTAGTTTTTAGTTTTTTTAGTTTTTTACCTTTTTTTAGTTTTTTTAGTTTTTTTAGTTTTTTAGCTTTTTTATTTTTTTTATTAGTTTTTAGTTTTTTTTGTAGTTTTTGCCTTTTTTTAGTTTTTTTAGTTTTTTAGCTTTTTTATTAGTTTTTAGTTTTTTTTGTAGTTTTTGCCTTTTTTTAGTTTTTTTAGTTTTTAGCTTTTTTATTTTTTTTTATTAGTTTTTAGTTTTTTTTGTAGTTAGTTTTTTTAGTTTTTTTAGTTTTTTTAGTTTTTTAGCTTTTTTATTTTTTTTATTAGTTTTTAGTTTTTTTTGTAGTTTTTGCCTTTTTTTAGTTTTTTTAGTTTTTTAGCTTTTTTATTAGTTTTTAGTTTTTTTGTAGTTTTTGCCTTTTTTTAGTTTTTTTTAGTTTTTTAGCTTTTTTATTTTTTTTATTAGTTTTTAGTTTTTTTGTAGTTTTTGCCTTTTTTTAGTTTTTTCAGTTTTGACATCACCTGATCCAGTTTTTTCAGGTGACGTCACCTGATCCACAGATCCACACACAGACAACTTATTTTTTATATATATATATATATATATATATATATATATATATATATATATATATATATATATATATATATATATATATTCACAGGTGGGACACAGGGACACAACTACAATGGCGCGTAACTAATATTGCACGTAACGACTCACGCGCGGGGGGGGGGGCTTGGGGGGGGGGGGTTCGCGAAGCACCCCACCAACACCTAGTAGGGAATATAAATGACGACCGGGACACTCAAAGAGAAAGCGACCAGGACACAAGGAATGTTCGATTTGCAATCACCATCAACAAAGCACCGGGACACAAATGAATACCGGGACACAGGGAATATAAATGTCTACCAGGACATAAGTAAAAAATAACTAAAAAAAACTAAAAAAAAGGTAAAAACTACAAAAAAAACTAAAAAGCAAAAAAACTAGAAACTAATAAAAAACTAAAAAAGCTAAAAAACTAAAAAAACTAAAAAAGAAAAAAAAGAAAAAAAGGGACACAACTACAATGGCGCGTAACTAATATGGCGCGTAACGACTTGCACGCGCGGGGGGCTTGGGGGGGCGAAGCCCCCACCAACACCTAGTAGGGAATATAAATGACGACCGGGACACTCAAAGAGTGTCCAAAAAATATATACTCAAAAGATATATATATATATATATATATATATATATATATATATATATATATATATATATATATATATATATATATATATATATATATATATATATATATATATATATATATATATATATATATATTGGTTTGTATATTCGTTTGGTTTTTTTATTGTTTTTAATTTTAGATTTCATTTTTTTTATAATTTTCTAGATTAGTCTAGAAAGCTGGCCTGTCCGACCTTTATTCTTATTTTATTTTTCTATGATCATAATGCAATGAGGAGTACAGTTTAGCTGGAACTTTTTTCTAATCCAAAATTGGCGAAAAGAGGAAAGGGGATGTTTGAGTATACTGTGGTTTGTTTTTGATGCTATTTCTCACAACAAGGCTGTTGCTTCACTCCCACGAATTTCTTAAGAAATTAAATCAACATCTAAATCTTGAAATTAACTGTTTCATAAGTCAGTATTAGACCGGAGCAGTTTCATAGAACTAAGACTGAGTCTAAATTATTGCTTTGAAAATGGGTTTACTACTTCATAATCTTCTGGCAATAAACTCTACAGCATAACTTACATTTTGCAAATATTCAGTGCAAGAGGCTTAAATTGCACGTAATATGTTCTTTTTGCCATTACATTTCTCACTCTCACTGGACTAATATAGTCGAAAACTTCCTTCCCTCTTCACGTAAAATTTACTGTTTTGCAACATGAAGAAGAGTAATGTACAAAAGTGGTTAGTTATCAAGAATTCCCTTCGACATGCCACTACAGTCTGATTTATTTGTCAGAACTCAAATAGGAGATCTACCTTGTTTGAGTTTGAAACGTTTGTTCCAACCCATTTGTGCCTAGCAGTACTGTAGCATCTCCCCCCACACAATATTTGAGTTCTTCGCCAAAAATGATTGACGAACACAAAGAGGAATCCTTAGCAAAGGTTAACTTTGTTGAAACTATTCAGCAATTGCTAACTGAGGAAAAAGGTGTCCCTATTTCGGGTATGAAATGTATCTTAGAAGCTATAGTTTTAAGCCATTGGATAATTCAGAAGTCTAACTGTTTGACTGCATGAAAATCGAGCAGAAAAAAGAAAGCAAAAAAAAGATAGCAGAAAAAAATAGATTTGTCGACTAGAATTTTGGTTACTTTGCGTTTCATCAATAAGTCCATATGAATATAATTCAAACCACACAAAGGCTACCAACATGGAGGCCAGGTGGAAGTGGTGCCTTTCCAACGTCGATCCCTAGATTACAAGTCTTTCAAGAATTTTCTTTCCACTAATTAGTTTAACGCAATCATACTGGAGGAAAAAACGAAAATGGCAAACAAAAAATCAAAATTACATTCACAGTTGTCTACGTAAATCCATAAAAGATTTTTCAATAAAAATAAAAATCCAACTTGTTTGTTTTAAAGAAAAGTCATTTCTTTTTGTGTGAGCTCCATAAGGCTCTTGATGTGGATAAATTCTCTGTTTATGGTGGAATAGACGTACCTTTAGGATACACTGCTTTATGAAACTATACATTCAACTGACATGCAAGAAGCTTCGTTCCTAACCATTTGAACCCTCACTGAAAACTCCCCCCCCCCATCAAACCTTCACTCAAATAAATAAAATCTTTCTTCTATTTTCTAGGCCTACCAAGTCCAAATGCCTATATAATTTTGCTCCAGCTAAGCCTACCACGATGTGTAACTTTCAATTCATTCTCCCTACAAAAAAAAAATCGTCCTACAAAAAAAGGTTTAACCTAGTGACTACAAAGTTGGTCTTTTATTCATAATTTTATCACGCCCTGTTAACATTTTCTGATTAATTATTGTCCGAGGTCCGAGCCCGAGGTGATTTAACTTCTGCCAACATTCGTAGCTAAGCCTGTCAGGGATTATTTATCTTGAAGAACATTCATATAGGAATGCTTAAAAAGGTTCCTATCTAAAGTTGCCACGTGGAATGATCTCCCCACAGAGATACTTCCTGAAAAAAAAATCATTATATTCTTTCAAAAGCAATTACAATCATTTCCTGACATAGAAGTACCAATTCACACGGCAAGTAACATTATCTGCTTAAATGATGCCGTAGTGACTGGAGTGCACGAAAAAAGAAGTTTCTTTTAAAATCTTTCCATCCTACATTTAGTAGACGAAGATTCCGATGCTCTTCTTATTCAAAGATTTCTTATGTTTAACAAGTATCCAAGGATTTTCAAAATAAACCTATAGCTTCGATTTTTAGATTAGGAGTGGCGGGAGGAGGGTAGTCCTGGGGCAAGAAAACCCAATGTTCATCGTGACACTTCTGGGAATTTATATGGAATTTATTACCATTTTGGTATATTGATCATTTCACCTATCATTTCCTGGTAGTTTCAAATTAATATACTCAGTCATTCCCGAGTTACGCCCTTTTAACAGCCCGTATACACAGAACGTGATTTTGATTTAGTCCAACAATACCTTCAACCTTCTCTGAGATGCTCACCTGAATGCACTTTGTCTTTTTAGAAATTAGAGGTCAAACATGCATACTTTTCTCATTAACAATTACTAGATGTAAACAGTGAGTGAATTGATTAACATGCAACCCTTGTCCTGGGGCAGTGAGGGGGTTTTATGTCCTCAAGAGCATAATTACAGGATCTTTCAGCAATGCTGAAGAAAGTAGACGTTTCGAAATCTTTATTGGATGTTTGTTGAAGAAAATAACGATCGTGAGAGGGGGGGGGGGCTGGTTGCCCTAGATCCATTTTTGACTCTTAACAAGAGCAGTATAACATCCAATTTCTAATCAAATGGGGCCTGTCCAAAGCTTATACTGCCACCCATAGCATGAATACATTACATGCCATAATTCAAGATATAACTCAAAACCTTTGTCCCCCGGTTCTGAGGGGCTAATTCAACCCCAAAAGCCTTTTTACATGATCTTTAGACTATTATGAACAAAATGGCTATCTCAATATTTCTATCGGTTGCATTCAGGAAAAGAAGAGGCGAAGTACGACTAGTTGCTTCTCATCGCTTTTGACTCTTAAAAAGGACACTGGGACTTCTTTTTTCCAATTGAATGAACCACATCTGAAGTGTATAAGACTAACCTTTCCACAAAAACATTAAATGTTTAGATTAGGCAGTTAGCATAACTTATAGCCCATGCCTTGAGGGCCGTGGGAGGGGGGATTGTCATCCCCAAAGACAGAATTACTGGACCTTTCAAATATGCTGAACAAACTGGCCATCTCAAAATTATGATCGTATGTGCTTGAGGATATCATACTTATGGGGATGGTTGCCCTCCAATCACTTTCGACTATTAAAAAGGGGAAAAGAACTTTCAATTTTAAATCCAATGAGCCTCCTCCAAGGCTTATGACCACCCTTTTCATAATAACCTTATATTCCACCGGGCACAACTTACAACCCTTACCCTGAGGGATCTAAAGGGGGGTTTAATCTTCAAAGACATAATTACTGGACCTTTCAACTACGCTGAATAAAATATATATCTCAAAACTTTTATTTGACAAATTTTGGGAAAAGATTGACTTTGGGGGGGGGGGGGGCTGGCCGCTCTCTAGTCACTTTCAACTATTAGAAAAGGAAATAGAACTCAATCAAATGAGACTCTTTTGAAGTTTCCACTGCAATTCCTTCTATAGGAAGTGCCCTGGTTAAAAAAAAATCATTGTACCCATATCGCTCTTTACTGCACAAGCGCTCTACCTATAATCTTTAGACTGTTTTTTGCACAGATAGCTATCTCAAAATTTCTATCACATAAATTTCGGAAAAATAAAACACGGGGGGGGGGGTAGCTGTCATCCTATCACTTTGAATCTTAATAATGGCATTACTGAAACTTCTTAGATGCTTCGTCCAGTGGGCTGTGGGGGGTTGTCATCCTCAAAAACCTAATTTCCTGATATTTCAACTACACCAAAGAAAATGGCTGTCTCAAAATTTTGATTGGATGTGTTTTGGGAAATGACTGGTGAGGGGGCGGTTGTCCTTCAATTACTTTAAACTATTGCAAAGGACACTAGCACTTTCAATTTCAAATCGAATGCGCCCCTTTCGAATTTTCCTACGACAACTCCTTCTATACGGAGTGCCTTGGTCTAAATAAAAAAAAACAAAAAAAATCATTGCGCCTTTATTGCTCTTTACTTAGGCAGCTCTATTGCACGGCCTATAATAAAGTTCAAACATACATACCTTTCTCAATAGCTTATGCAATATGCAAGCAATGAACAAATTGCCTAACTTACAGGCCTTAACCTCGGGACTGGAGGTTGACATCCCCAGAGTATAAATACTGGACCTTTCAATATTGCTGTACAAAATATTTTTCTTAAAATTTTGATTGGACGAGTTTTGGGGAATGATAGGATTGTGGGGGAGAGGACGGTTGCCCTCAAGCCACTTTTGACTCTTAAAAGGGGTCTTAGATCTTCCAACTTCCAACCGAATGAGCCCCACCCCATCCAAAGCTTATACGACCATCCGTTCTTTAAGAACCTTATTTACCCAGGGCATAACTTAGAACCCTTGCCCCTGGGCTCGGGATAGTTGTGCCCACCCTGAAGCCATTATTATATTCTCTTTTGAATATTGTGAAAAAATTTGGTATCTCACAATTTTGATCATATGCCTTTTGGGGAAAAAAGGGTGTGAGGGAGGGAGGCGGCAGTTGCCCTTCATCAATTTTGAATCTTAAAAAGGAAATGGAATCAGATGAGCTTCCTCTAAAGTTCACACAACCCTCCCTTCCACAAAAAAGCTTATATGCCCTCCGAGGCATAACTTACAACCCTAGCTCCCAGACTCTGGGGGTTTTTGGCAACCCCAAAGACCCAGTTATGTGACCTTTGGACTGCTTTGAACAATTGGCCTCCTCAAAATTTCCATAGAATGCATTTGGAGAAAATCGGCCGTAAAAGCGGGGGGGGGGCTAGTTGCCCTCTATTTATTTTGACTTTATAGAAGGGCACTAGAAATTCTGATTACTAATATAATAAACAACCTCTGAGGCTTATACGACTACCCTTTCTACAAAACCTTATATGCCCCAGGCTATTACTATCAACCCTTACCCTGGGGGCTGTGGGGGGGGGGGTAAATGCCCTCTGATCACTTTGACTCTTAAAAAGGGCACTAAAATTTCTTATTACGAATCCAATAGGCCCCCTTCGAAGCTTATACGACTACCCTTTCTATAAAAATATATATGCCCTCAAGGTATAACTTACAACCCTTGCCCTGAGGGCTGGGGGGTCTCATCCTCTAAGACATAATTTCTTGACCTTTTCATTATGCTGAACAAAACGGATATCTGAAAATGTTGCCTTTTTTTGGGGAGGGATAGTTTTGGTTGACCCCCAATTACTTTTGACTATTGAAAATAGGAATAGATTGCAACTGAATTAGCCCGTTTTGAAGTTTCTATTACAAATCCTTCTATACACCCTGGTCAAAAAAAAAAACCAAAAACAAACAATAAAACAAAAGCATTGTGCCAATATTGCTCTTTGTTACACATCACTATTGCGCTGCTTATGATAATGAAATACCAGGCTTGTAATAGCAAAAGGTTAAGTTATCCTATCTAACTACTACGGTTTTATTGCAATTTTTACTATATCGTAAGTTAAACAAATCAAAATATTCATTCTAGCGTCAAAACATGCTCTACTTAAGAAGAGCCTTACAGAACTCAAAAATTTAAGGAGTTACCTCACCGTGATTTTAATATTAAATTTCTTTGGCTGAATTCCATTTTCAAAGCAAATTTTCTGTCTTTCAATAATGCGCAACATATTTTTTAATTTAGTGAAATATTTTTTTTCTCCGATAATCCCTCATCACTTTACTTTCAATACAAATTTATCCCTTTTCTGTATGTTTCTTTGTAGTTCACGTTTGTAGCTTGTAGTTGTACTTTGTAGATTGATTGTAGTTTCCGACAGTAAATTGAACTTTATGGTTCATCATTGTGGGACTCAAAGTCAATTCATAGATGTATCTGTATGGGATGCAAATAGAAAGAAATTAACGGTAACGAAACAGAAAAATATGAAATCACTTGAAGATAGGACACAAAGCCAGTCAAAGCATTATTCATTTTGTCAAAATGTTGCTTAGAATTGTTTGTAAGTAATTAGTAATGTAAAATTTGTTTATTAATAAACTTTTGTCATACAAAAGCGTATGCATTTTCTTTGCACTCTTACAGGATTTTTCATATACATTAAATCCTGCTTTCCTCATTTTTGAGATCCTGCCAAAATCATTAATTAGCATCAACTTGGAAAGGACGTTAAGAATTCCATATGGGTTAAGTCTTTCATAAGGAGTACTTGTAAACTTCAACGTCCTTCTCCTGATGATGACCACTCGCGTACAGCTCCTGGATGATCCCCCTGAAATGCAGAGGCATATAAGGTTTTTGATGTAGGTAAAGTACTGCTAATTATTATGTGCAACATTAATGCAGCCCAATGCCAGGAATTTATCTCGATTGGATAGCCAGACCATGAGAACTCAAGGACCATGTTACTCAGTAACTATTTCTTAAGAAACATTTCTGAGGCAACACTAAAAAAAAACGAGATCTACAAATGACGCAATATTATTACCAAGAACATTTATTTATATTGAGACGTGAAGCTTGTCAGACATCCTTGAAATGAAAACTACCTTGTTCAACCTTCTAGGTGAGTCCCAGATAGCTTTTGATCAGTACAGTCAATCCTGAGCCGCACCATATTCATACCAGTCGAAAAAAGTCAATATTAATGAATGACATATTTTTCCTTGACTTTAACGTCGCACTTGTAATGCAAAAGCAGAAAATTGAAATGAAAAGAACTTTGTCTGAAAAGGTTTTCTCAGCACTAACTTGTCCCAAACTATGCCTTAATACTCTATGTTTGTGTGTTTAGCACGAACATTCATCATATAAGAGAAAACTTCTGTTCCAAGCTTCCATATTTAATAGTTTAAAAAGATTTTGCCTTAAATCTTGATTCTCATTAGGTAATCGTAATATAATGCTTGAAAATTAACATTGTTTAACTCAAGAAACCGTGATTGGGGCTGTGGCCGTGTGTGGTTTCAATTTTATTGACAAGTATCACCATAATATGGCACGGGTGCTACGCTAATTTCCCGCTAATTTCTTGCTACTTGTTACATGGATCCTTATTTAGCTCAACACTATTTCATGTTAGGATTAATAATATCAGGTTTACCTTATAATAATAAACGCTAACGTTAACTATTCATGTACTGGAATAAAAAATTGGTGTATACTAAATCTGAATTGTATGCTTTGTCACCGAGGACTTATTTGTAAGAGTTCTTTTTGTCCTATTAATTAAACTAGTAAAGAACGATCCACGGTCCATAGTAATATACATATACGTAAATTTATTCGTTATTAATAGTCAGTTATTAAATATCCTTACTGCTAAGAGCAGCTTGTTATTTTTAATTTTTGAAACATTGTGTATTTAAAATAGCTATTATACTTGAGTTTGTTTGGCGAGAATACACATGTACAACATAAAATCCCTTTACAAAATTAGGAAGTTGAGTAATCGTCAAACGTGGGAATGGAACCCACGAGGGACCAGATATTGAGTCTGACTTCTGAACCACTTGGCTTGCCTTACTGATTGAAACATAATATTTGATAATTACTTGATTATTGGTTGTTTGATTTGACGTTGTTGCACCCAAGACGCAAATAAAGTGCATGACTGTAACAAAACTTTATGCTCTTTATAGGGCTTAAGGCTGAAAGAAAAATTCATTGATTAGACAAAAAATGGGAAAATTAGCAAATATCTGTCAGAGGTAACTGGGGTCCGTTTCGTATCACATCTAACCAGAAAACAGAAGTATGATAAATTCTGTGTGAGATATTATCTCTAACAGAATCCAATACGTCCAATGGGTTTCATTATATATCCTTGCCTCAAATAAAACTTTAATGACGATACACTAAAGCTATGTGATGACGTTCGTAGCAAATGGAACTCGCTCTTTACCATATCCATAAAATAAATCAAAAGGATAATAAATTATGTGTGTTATATTATCTCTGACGAAATCTAATACATTCAATGTGTTTTGCCATATATCCTTGCCTCAAATGAACCATAAATGACGATATACCAAAGCTATACGATTACCTCAGTGGCAACTGGGATTCGTTCTTTACCATATCCAGCTAAAAAATCAAATGTATAATAGATCTTGTGTGTGCTATTATTACTAATAATTGTCCAGCTAGTATAGGCTAGAGTTAATTCTTTATTATCATTTTAATTTAATATGCTAGTTACTGTGGGCTAGAGTTCATTTTTAACCATAATTTGGTTGTTTGTCTGTTCTTTGCTATACTTTTGGTTATTTTTTTACTGTATTCTTTGTCTATTCTTTAATATTTTCTTGGTTTGTTCTTTTCTAGGTTCGCTCTCTACTACATGCTTGGTTTGTACATTATTATATTCTTGGTACTATTGACTAGAGTTCGTTGTTTACTGTAATTTTTTGTTATATTGTCTTGCTTCTAAGATCAGAACTTTGGAAGATGTCATGTCCGTATTTTCATCTTCTTTATTAACAGAAGGAACAATTATGACACCATCCATAAATTCATATCTTGCAAAAAGCAGTTTATGAGTTGGTAAAACCACTGTATTTACGGACCAAGAAGGATAGTTTGATAGATGTCATGTTATTATTTTCGTGTTCTTTTTTTAACCGAATAGAAAATTGGGTGCTATCAATATCACTACACGACTCGGTAAAACGCTACATTTCAAACAGTTCGTGGTAACAAACTGTAGTAAGGAGTGACCCGCCTCAATAGTAACCAAAACTCTAAAGAACGGAATTTTGTTAGCAATAGCTACATCAAAAGAATCGCATTTTAATGCTGATTTTAAACATATAAGTTTAATCAAGTTTAGTCTTAGCCATCAAAAGTTACGAACCTGAGAAAATTTGCTTTATTTTAGAAAATAGGGGGAAACACCCCCTAAAAGCTCCTATCGATAAAAATGTGGAATTTTGTATTTTTTGCCAGAAGGCAGATCACGGATGCGTGTTTATTTGTTTGTTTGCTTTTTTTTTTTTTTTTTTTTTTTTTTTCCCCAGGGGTGATCGTATCGACCCAGTGGTCCTAGAATGTTGCAAGAGTTGCATTCTAATGGAAATAAAAAGTTCTAGTTCCCTTTTAAAGTGACCAAAAAATTGGAGGGCACCTAGGCCCTCTCCCACGCTAATCATTTTCCCAAAGTCGTCGGATCAAAATTCTGAGATAGCCATTTTATTCAGCGCAGTCGAAAAACCTTGTAACTATGTCTTTGAGGACGACTTACTCCCCAACAGTCCCCGTGGGAGGGGCTACAAGTTACAAACTTTGACCTGTGCTTACATATAGTAATGGTTATTGGGAAGTGTACAGACGTTTTCAGAGGGATTTTTTGGTTGGGGGGGGGGAAGTTGTTGAGAAGAGGGGGATATGTTGGTGGAATTTTCCATGGAGTAATTTGTCATGGGGGAAAAAAAATTGCATGAAGGGAGCGCAGGATTTCCTAGCATTATTTAAAAAAAACAATAGAAAAATAAATATGAAAAAGTGTTTTCATCTGAAAGTAAGGAGCAGCATTAAAACGAACAAAAATTACTACGCATATAGGGGGATTCGTCCCTTCCTCAATACCTCACTCTTTACGCTAAAGTATTTTTAGTAATTTCAACTATTTATTCTGCGGCCTCTGTGATTCAGGGGTCATTCTTAAGGAATTGGGACAAAACTCAAGCTTTGTTGTAAAGAGCGAGGTACTGCTGAAGGGGTAAACCCCGTCATATACGTAATAAAAACATACGAATACGAAAGTTCCTCAACGCCCCGCTCTCTACGCTAAATTTTTTTACTGTTTTAAAAAGTAGAGTTGAGAGAACGTGTCAAACTTTAGCAAAAAGAGCGGGGCGTTGAGGAGGGACTAGCCCCTTTCATATACGAAGTAATTTCTGTCCGTTTTAAGTTTTAATGTCGCTCCTTACTTTCAGTTAAAAAAACTTGTTTTTTTTTATTTAATACCGAACAAGATCGGGTTTTTGCCATATTTCATGTCAGCATTTTCATGTTCTTAATTTAACCCAATGTAAAATCTTGGCACCATCAGTAAAGTCATAGAATTTAACAATTGAAAATATAGAGAGGAAACAAGTATAACATTTGTTATTCTCTGTGAAGTCACAACATGAGTCGTTACAACTGTTGTAATTACCGACCTAGATTAAAATTTCAGTTGATGTAGTGTCAATATATTAAGGTTTTTTATTTGAACGAATGGAATATTGTGGCACCATCCGTAAAATCACTTCACGAGTCGGTAAAACAGCAGTTTTAACCGACCAAGGTTGAGATTTCGGTATAAGTCACATCAATGCTTTCATGTTCTTTATTTAACCGAATGGAAAACTTTGGCACCATCTGTAAAATCACGGTATGTGTCGGTAAAACCAATGTGTTTAACGACGAAGACGATGATTTTGAATAGATGTCACGCTAGTATAATTGTAATCTTTGCTTAATCGTCGGAAAAATCGTGGGCTTTGCGCCACGATTTTACCGACTCATTTTTTTTTTACCGAGCAACCAAAAACATTTGGGGAGGGAGACTCATAGCACGAAAGTAGTCCCAAGTAGTATTAGTTGATGTCACAAGTAGTCATAGCCATAGTCACAAGTAGTCGTATCCGCAAGTGGCCGGAGTCGTAAGTAGTCATAGTCAAAGTTGCAAGCAGTCACAGTTGCAAATAGTTACAGTCACAAGTAGTCGACAACGGAGTCGCAAGTAGTTGTTTTCGCAGTAGCAGTAAAAGTGGCTATTAAAATTTTAAGCTAATACCCTTGTTCGTTTTCAAGATATTGCACATACGCCCTTTGGATATCCCAGATGCACATAGTGTCACTTAATACCCTATTGCAACCTTTACCTAGCTGAGGATCGGGGACTGCGACTAAATATTCCCCTTTTTTAAAAGAAGACCAAAAATATAGGAACAGTAGGCTAAACGCTTCAAAAAAATTTGAAGGAGTAGAACGTTTTTAAAAAGTCACTTATTTCTACCCCCCTTGTCTTCCGTTCCAAAATTTTCAAGTTTTTTAACTTTGGAAATGAAAAAAAGAATAATTGATGATTGAACATATTCATTTTACCATAATTAGCTAAATTTGATTGAAATCTCAAGTTTGTAAAGGCGTGACAGCCAATAACAGGGCTCAAGAATAGTAAAAGAAGCTGATGCTCTCGATTGAAAGTAAACAGATATATAAGTAAAACATAGCTATTAAACGCTTATTCAAAGTCCTAGTTAGTAAAATAATTGAAATCTCTTCCTAGTTTCTTCACATTCTTCAAATTATCAATGCTGTTATTCCTTGGGCAAATGACTTACAAGGCTTGGTAATGAATTCTATCTCAACCCGGACTTTCTACAATCCCAATTGGCATAAACTTTCCGATAGCTAGGTATTTAATAATCTTGCATAAATCAAAGTATTTTTTGTGCCTGATTTCTCAGTTTCCTTTCTTTTAAGCTTAATTCCCCGGAAATTTTGGCTTTTGTAGTAGAATTCTTGTTACTGATTCAAAATATCTTTGAATGAGAATCATTAATCATTTTTTTCAAGTTTTCAATTAAAAACTGAGCTTTCCTCTTTTTCTCTGGGGAGCCCGAGATTAAAGAAGGATAAATTGTTGAAACAAAATATGGGGAATCTGAATATGTAGAATTGTCAAGAGAAACTAATAAAGCCAGACCAAAGCTTTCTATCCTTACATGAATAATTAAATTCTTCTTTTTAATATTTTGCGGCTTTCCAATGACTTTTATTATTTGATTACAAAGTACTGGTGTTGTATTCTAGATGATCCTTGGGAATGATACTTCAGCTTGCGATTCGCTCGTGTTGACAGGAAACTTGAAATACATTAGAGCTGACTCTGAAATTAAAGTTTCTAGGGACTTGTAATTGGACTGAACTATTTCTAGATTCAAATTAAATTATGCTTTTAGTGAAAATAAGTCATTACTTGCTTCTTACGTCATAAGGCTTCAAATTTCAAATTTTATTATTTGAATATGATATTGATATGCTATTTATTTGCTAAAAAAAGAGAAAACAACCGGCATGATTCTTTGTCCAAACGGTTAAGACCGTACTGCTTGCTATTGCCTACTTCACGAATGATGTAATGAAATGAATGAAGATTGATTATTGCTAAATTATCTGTATGCTGTGATACAGCAAAAACTTTCCACTCTATCAAACAGTTCGTGGTAACGAACTGTGGTAAGGAGCGATCCGGTTCAATAGTAAACGAAACTTTAAAAAATGGAATTTCGATACTAATAAATACATCAAAAGAATCAGATTTTTATGAAGATTTAAAATAAAGTTTCATCAAATTTAGTCTTACTTATCAAAAATTATGAGCCTGAGAAAACTCACCTCAATTTGGAAAATAGGGGAAAACACCCTTTAAAAGTCACAAAATCTTAACGAAAATCACACCATCGTAATCATCGTATCATAGAACCCTACTGTAGAATTTTCAAGCTCCTATCTACAAAAATGTGGAATTTCGTATTTTTGCCAGAAGGCCGATCACGGTTAGTGTTTATTTTTTTTTCCAGGGTGATCGTATCGACCCAGTGGTCATAGAATATGCGAGAGGACTTATTGTACGAAAATTGGAAGTTCTAGTGCCCTTTTTAAGTGACCTAAATATTGGAGGGCACATAGACCCTTCCCAAGCTCTTTTTTTCCCAAAGTCAACGGGTCAAAATTCTGAGATAGCCATTTTGTTCAGCATAGTCGAATAATCTAATAACTGTGTCTTTGGGGACGACTTACTCCCTCAAAGTTCCCGGGGGAGGGACTACAAGTTACAAACTTTAACCAGTGTTTACATATAGTAATGGTTATTGGGGAGCGTACAGATGTTTTTAGGGGAATTTTTTTCTTGGATAGGGAGGGGGTTGCAGGGAGGGGTTAAATAGAAGGATCTTTCCATGGAGGAATTTATCATAGGAGAAGAAAATTTCCTTGAATGGGGTGCAGGATTTTCTAATATTATTTAAAACAAAAAAATAATGAAAGGATAAATATGAAAAAGTTTTTTCAACTGAAAGTAAGGAGCAGCATTAAAACGAAACGAGTAAAAATTATTACACATATGAGGGGTTCATCTCCTCCTAAATACCTGCTCTTTACGCTAAAGTATTTTATTAGTTTCGACTATTTCTTCAACAGCCTTTGTGATTCAGAAGTCATTCTTAAGGAATTTTGACAAAATTTAAGGTTTAGTGTAAAAGAGCAAGGTATTAAAGAGGGGGATAACTCCCTCATCTATGTAATAAAAACATACAAATATAGAAGTTCGTTATGAAAGTTTATTCGGAAGTCACGTAAATTTTTTATTAATAAAAACGTTCGTAAGAAATTAAAAGTTCTAGTTGCCTTTTTAACACACCAAAAGATTGAGGGGCAACTAAGCATCCTCTCCCACTCCTTTTTTTTTATCGAAATCGTCAAATCAAAACTAAGAAAAATCTATTTAGCCCCAAAAATATGCAAATTTCGTTCTAAGTATTCATGTGCGGAGAGCCAAAATCAGAACATGCATTAATTCAAAAACGCTCAGAACTTCAGTAGAAAAAAACAAGGTTTTTTAACTGAAATTAAGGAGCGACATTAAAACTTAAAACGAACAGAAATTACTCCGTATATGGAAGGGGCTGTTCCCTCCTCAACGCCCCGCTATTTGCGCTAAAGTTTTTCACTGTTTTCAAAATTAGATTTGAGAGAAAGTGTCAATTCCTTACATGTTTACTGAGATATGTATGGATGGACTAATTTTACCAGTGACACATCATTGTACAGTTGTTACAATAAAAAGGATGAGAAATATTTTAAGGTTAATGTAGAAAACCGTCAAAACAAGATTGAAATACTTAAAAATGGGAAGAAGCTTAAAGGAAGAAAAGTAGAAAACCAGGTAGACATTTATCTGAGTTATGATACCGCATTTTCTGTGAGAGAGGCAAAAAAAAATTATTTGACATAAAATTGTGTCTTAATCGATGGGTATCATTTCATCGGTATCAAACACAGTTCCACCATATCTTCAGTTTGAAGGTCCGGATGGTATAAAAGTGAAGTTTACGTGTTACGAATGGATTGAGGAACTAGCAAATAAGCCTGCCCCCTTCATAGCTTCCAGAGATACTGAGAAATGAGTGGTTTATTGAATGTATTAAATTTACTTACGGATTAATTATCTTCTCTTTTTCGCTTGGTTTTTATTTGTAAGTAAATAATTTTAATGTTTTGTTAATGAGAAAATTCTTTGAGTGAGGGGTAGCGGGCTGATGTCCTTTTGAATGTTTTTGCTTTGCCATAAAGCATTCATTAATGTGTTTTGTTATTCCTTTTGTATTAATCTAGGTCTAGATATATGCTTAGTTAATAATGATTTTTCTGCCGCCGCAACCCTATATCATCATATGCATCAAATTTTTATGATAATGATTAGATTTATTGTTTTTCCTTCGGGGAACTGTAATGTCATGCAACTTGAAAGTGGAAGGGTTGATTTTTCCAGCCATTTTAATGAAATGATAAATAGAAATTTAGACATTAATGCTACTGAAATTTTCATAAATGAGCCATCAAGGTAAATTTTTAAGAAGCGTACACTACCTTTGTTTTGTGATAAGGGCCACTTTGGCCTTAGTATTTTTCATTTGAATTGTTAGGGTCTGAAGTGTGCGCAAATTTTTTTATTGGAGCTAATAAATGTTAATATCTTTCAGTAGATCACTTTAGCTGAGACGCAGTTAAAAGATAATGACTTGCTATTGCTAGATATCCCTCGTTACAATTTATGTGTATGAAATCGAGACTATTAGCAACATGGAGGCCTTGCAGCTTAAATCATGGCTGAGTATAAGGCATCGATAAGAGAAGATCTCACAGAACATAGAGAAAAAGTTTGCGAGTGTTTTGTTCTGTATGTTACTTGAGAGAATCTGAACTTTTGTATTATTGAGTATATAGACCTCCACAGAGCCTGCTTAATCATTTTATAGACCTATCTGAAGAACAACTAATGAAATTCCCGATTAAATCCATGCCATGTTTTCAATAGGGGATTTCAATATCGGCCTTAAAATTCAGTCATCTGCTAGCACTGAATTTATTAACAGAAGTTTATCTAATTGATTTCATTCTTGAATAAACATCCGCACAAGAATTACGAGAACATCAGCCATGCTTCTAGATAATATCCTTTCTAATGTGCCCTTGAGCCTTCCCAGGGTCAATATCAAAGATGTATCTGACCATTTTGGAATTGTAGCTAGCTTTAGAACTGCAGCAAAAGAGGCTAAAGGGCAAAAAATCAAGGGTTCCAGTGATTAACCAAAATACGATGGTTCAAAATGATGTAGAAAGGGTAGATCGGCATGAGGTTCTTGGCGAAGTCCAAGAAGTAAATTCGAGGTATGTTTTCTTTTATGAAAAGTTACAGCTTGATAAGTCTAGTAGTCACATTGAAACCGTTCAATAGAAAACATTCAAGTAAGAAACCTTGGATTAGTCTTGTGGTTTTGAAGCAAATAAGTGTAAGAGGTAAATTCTTTAGAGCTCAAATAATTAACCTGACACAAGAAAATAAGGAATTATATAAAATTTATCGAAATAACTTGAATAAAATTTTAAGAAATGAAAGAAAGAAATATTTTGAGAAAATGTTTAAGGAGGTCAAAGGATGCTCTAAGAAACCTGTTGACTAATAAAAGATGTAATTAGCTTAAAAATAATTAGTATACCTGATGAATTAATTAGTGAAATGTGAGACACGTTGAAGTTTGAAAAAAATATATATAATAAATTTCAGAGTTATTTTGGAGCATTGGTCTGAATCTAGCTATGTCAGTTGTACCTGATCGTAGCAATTGAAACAGTTGATGAAATAAAAAAAAAATGGATTGTGTAGTAATTCATCTGGTACCGATCATATTACCTTAAGAACATTTAAATGTATTTTCTCTGTTATATCTGAGGTTTTAGGTGGATTAATTAATTAGTGTTTTCGCCAAGGAGATTTTCCAGATTGTTTAAAGTTGCACGTGTAACCCAAATTCATAAGGGTTTTATTCAAAATGTCCCAGGAAACTATAGACCGATATCTATTTTACTTATCATTTCCTGTGTATTACAAAAGTTTTTTGGCATTAGAATGATGAGTTTTTTTGGAGGATCGTAAGTTATTGGTAGGGCCGCAATTTGCGTTCCCTAGAAAAAGGACAACGGAAAGGGCGATGGTTTGTTTGACAGCTATTATTAATGATGTACTAGATAAGGGTTTTAAAGTAGATGCTGTATTATTAGATCCGATAAAAGCTTTCGGCATTGTAGACATTAACTTCTGCTTAAAAATTGTAAGCTGTATGGTTTGAGGGAAACATCTTTTTTAAAATTTTTTCAATAGTCCTTATCAGTATGTCCAACTAAACTATTCTTCTTCAGAAAAGTGAATTGAAATAGGTGTTCTGCAAAGATCAGTTCTTGGTCCTATATTATTCTTGATATTTACTAATGATCTACCAAAATGTCTGAATAATTTTTGCCACAAAATAAATGAACTAACGCTAAACCCGACTAATGAAACAGTTTCACTTTTTGCTGATGACAACAGCCATTAGCACAGCTAAGATAGCGGAGCTTCTGGAAATTTCCATGAAGGAATTAGTTAATAGAACTCAAGCATGGCTGAGGGTAAATGAACAAAGTATTAACATGGTTAAGTCTAACTTTATTAGTTTCTCGGGATCACCGGACTATTACCCATGGATCAAGGAACTGGATATGTCCAATAGCGTTATGAAACGGACTGCGTCTTTGAAACACCTTGGGCTGTAACATATGACACTCCTTATTTTAAGCAACATTTAAGTTTAACTAGCCAAATTCTGGCAAGAAATTTAGCTATAATAAAGAAATTCCAACATTGTTTTCCTAAATCTGTGCTTCACCATCTTTATTTTTTCATTAACGCACGCATATATACTTTATTACGTATTGCGGTGTATTGTGGCTTATTTGGCTCTTTACTTTTTCTTCTATCCTAAAACCGATAAGAGTTGTACAAAATCATGCAGTAAGGATTTTAGCAAGCATATCTCAATGAAAGTCTGTTCAAAAAATTTACCCAACTTTGGATTTTGCCGGCTGCAGGCCTTCGTGAAATCTACGTATTTTTGTTTATTTTTGGACTGCAGCAAAATATTTAGGCTCGTTGTTTTTGGTGATTTACTGTTCATTAGGTATATTGTTCATTCTCACGATACGAGAGGTAGTGTTAATTTTTATGTACCTAGAGGTATTTCTTCTCGTTCATGTTCTCCAGTTTTTTTCTAGAGATACACGGAAATGGAACAATTTTACTAGTGATATTAAAATTATTGGAGATCCCAATATATTCGAAAAAGTCATTAAGGAAGTGCCTTTTCTAAATATGAGTTTTGATTCATTTATTTATCTATGGTGGGGTTTTTGTTGATATAATGTTCCCGGAGGAAAAGTATAATATATGATATTCTTTGTTGATATTTTGCTGGTATGATATTCTATGATATTCTGTGGTGGTATTAGTGGTGTCGTGGCCAAGTAATCTTTTTGCTTTAAGGATTTTATTTTTTATAACTCCCCCGCGGACAAGCATTGTTAAAGACTTCGAGACAGCCATTTTGTTCAGTATAGTTGAGCGGTCTAGCAATTATGTCTCTTAGGATATCAACCCTCCGCAGTTATGCAATTTCCCCATTATGCTTTAAAACAAAATGTTGCTTTAAAACAAAATCAAAAGTTACGGTGTGCATGCTGATTACCAATGCGACATCTCAGCAATTTCCCAGGAACTACTGAAGGTGTTAAGTTGGCAATTTAACTAAATCAAAAGAGTGTAAATACATCCAGATTGTAACAGAGCATAGATAGAATGTTTCGGGAATGATAATAAGTTTTATTTTTCAAGTCAACTCGAGGAAGTATAAAACTAAATTAAACAGTATTATTTATTTCAAGGTTTTCAAAAGGGTGTTTATGGTTGAAAATTGCTGAAAAAGTTTTCCGACATACAAATAGCAAGCTAAATTATGAGTTCTTACGAACAGAGACTACAATTAATAACTGATTCAAACTCGAAACGATCAGAAATTAACATGAGTATGGCTGACAACCCCCATGCCTCTCAGAGAGGCTGGTTGCCTCAAAAAACTTTTGAATATTAAACAGGGCATTACAACTTCTGATTTCCAATCAAATGAGCCTTATCCTATGTTAATACGACCACCCATTCCATAAAAACCGCATAATCCACAGGCATAGCTTAAAACCGTTTCCCCAGAGATCCGGGGATTTTTCCCGTGTTCCCGTGTTCTTGTTAAACGATCTTTAGGCTATTTTAAACAATAGCTGCCTCAAAACTTCAGTTAAGAAAAAGAAGAAGCAAGTGAAGGGGGGTATAGTCACCACTCGACCGCTTTTGATTCTTAAAAGTACACTAGGGCTTCTTATTTCCAATTGAATGAGCCATATCCAAAGTTTGCACGGCCACCCTTTCCATAAAAGTCTTAAATGTTAAATGAGCCACTAGTATAACTCATAGTCATTGGCCCGAGGGTCGTGTGGGAAGGGAAGTTGTTATTCCCAAAGATATAACTACTGGAGTTTTTAAATATGCTGAGCAAATTCTTATCTCAAAATTTTTATTGGATGTGTTTGGGGAAATTTAGGGCGTGGGGGTACTAGTTGCCCTCTAATCACTTTTGACTATTAAAAAGGCGCTAGAACTTTCAATTCCCAATCTAAAGAGCCTTTTTAGAAGTTCTCTACGACAACTCCTTCTATAAAAAGTGCCCTTGTCTAAAACAAACCAAAAAAACAACAAAAAAACATTGTGCTAACATCGTTATTTGCTTAGGAAGAGCTATTGTGCTGCCTATGATAGTAATTTCTGATCGTTTGAAGTATGAGTTATTTAGAAGAAAATACATTTTCAAATGAAAGTAAAGAGTAACATTAAAACTTAAACTGAACAGGAATTATTACGTATAAGAAGATGACTGTCCCCTCTTCAATGCCCCTCTCTTCACGCTAAAGTTTTTTAATGCTTTTAATTCAGCTTCTGATTTTAACTAAACCGCCCTTGTGTTTCAGGATTCGCTGTTAAAGAACTGGTACGGAAGGTCAAACTATGGTGCAGAGAGCAGGTTATTGAAGGGGAGGGGGAGGGGAAATCTCTTTCTTATGTGGAGATATCTTTTTATTTTATTTTAATGTTGCTCCTTACTTTCAGTTTGAAAAAACCTTTCTTCTTCATTTAATTTCTGATCATTATTCAAATTATGCCCGAAAATCTACCTCCTCTTCCACGGAAAGTTCCCGCCCCCCCCAAAAAAAAATTCTCCATAAAAAGCAATTTCCATGTAAGTTGCTTCCCTCCTGGGAAATTATGTCCGGTCAATGCGAATTTCCTCACTGCAAATTTCCCCCCCCCCCAATTCCTTGTAGACGATTCATTCATCTGATTTTCAGTTAGCATGAATTCCTTTGAAAAAAAAAACAAGGAAATCCCCCCCTTCAGTGGAAAGTTTCTCCCACGAAAAATTCCCAAATCGAGGAAATATCTCGTGGAAAATCACCGCCACGGAAAAATACCCCAGAGAATTCCAAACTTACTGAGAGTTTCCTCCAGACAATTCTCCCTAAATATCTCAACATTTAAAACAGAGTCACCAAAGATAAAGTAGAACAAATAAAGCGATTTCCGTTTGTGAATTCTGGCAAATTCCATAAGTACACATTTTTTTTGTAAAGTTGACCCCTTGAAACTTCCCTCCCAGTAGAATTTTCTCCCAGTAGATAGGCCCCCCCCCACAAAAAATTGGTGACTTTAAAAGGGCACTAGAACAATTCATTTCTGCCCAAAAGAGCTATTTCTTGATTTTCTAGGACTGTTGGTTTGATACGATTACTCCTGGGAGGAACAAAAGAAAACAAAAACAGAAAAAGACAGATAAACACGCATCCGTGATCTTTTTTCTGAAAAAAAAAAATACAAAGAGATGGGAGCTTGGAACCTATACAGTAAGGTTTTTTGATAGACTGAATCTCATGATGTTATTTTAAATACCTTTCCTTGACTTTTGATTGACGTTTACCTACTTTTTTGAGAATCAGACTAATTTTTTCAGGCTGGTAGCTTTAGATGGGCAACGTCAAACTTAAAGAATCTTATATATTGGAATCAGCATATAAAACCAATTCTTTTGCTGTATCTATTGTTATAAAAATTCTGTACTTTAGAGTTTTGGCTACTATTGAGCCAAGCCACCCTTTAATTACCGTTTGTTATCATGAACTGTTTGATTATAGGGCTTTGTTTCTTCTTTTCTCGATTTTAACATGATTCTTTACTTTTCTTTAAAAACTTTCTTTTTGGAAAATTTTTTAAGTATTAATCTTTCTCAAAATCTAGGTCCGATAAGAGTGGTAGCCTACTTTAATTTATGTTCGATATTTGGAAAACTTTCACTTTGTTAGAATTAGTAGAGTTTGCACTTACAAGCGTATTTGTGAATACAATGCCCTAAAATCTTACCCTGCATTGGGTCCGGTACACTGTTGACGGTCTCTTTCGCTCGCAAGCAAAGTTAAAGCAACCACACAGTATTCTTCCAAAAGCCCTGAAAAACAGATGAATAATTTAGATACTTGTATATCATTGTCCTTTAAATGATTCCTTTTTGCTTGAGGATAGTCTATAGTTAGATATGTCTATTTTATTTTTGTGACATTTATGATTTATATAACAATAAGCCACTTATAATTAGAGCTAATTCTGTACAAAACATTATCTTTATGGGTTTGAAAGCAAAAAGCTTGGCAACGCTAGGTGACCGAATGTTTCTGGGACTTTTGGGGACTAAGATGTCCCCAAAGACATAGTTATTAGGTTTTACAACTATGGTGACCAAGATGGCTATCTCAGAATTTTGATTCGGTGACTTTTGGGAAAAAATAAGCGGGGGAGGAGGCCTAGGTGCCTCCAATTTTTTGGCAACTTAAAAAGGGCACTAGAACTTTTAATTTACGTTAGAATGATTCCTCTCCCGACATTCTAGGACCACTGGGTCGATACGATCACCCCTGGGGGGGACTAAAAAAAACAAATAAACACACATCCGTGATCTGTCTTCTGGCAAAAATGTGAAATTCCACATTTTTGTAGATAGAAGCTAGAAACTTCTGCAAAAGGTTCTCTGATACGCTGAATCTGAGGGTGTGATTTTTGTTAAGATTGTATGACTTTCAGGGGGCGTTTCTCCCAATTTTCCAAAATGAGACAAATTTTCTCAGGCTTGTAACTTTTGATAGGTGAGACTAATCTTGATGAAATTCATATGTTTAAAATCAACATTAAAATGTGATTTTATGTAACTATTGGTATCAAACTTCCATTTTTCAGAGTTTTGGTTGGTATTGAGCCGGCTCGCCTCCTTACCACAGTTCGTTGCCACGAAATGTTTGATTTTAGCAAAATGTGTGCTGCAGTTGATATAATCTTTAATTTTATTGTTAAAGCGACATCTATCTCCCAATTTTCTTTAAAAACGCCATGTAAACATTTTTTCCAAATGAGGTGTTTTTTTTTAATTTAAAATTTTCAGACAAATTAAAACATCCAAAATGCAACCAATTACGTGTATTTATTATCAGATTTGTTTTATGGTCCTACCCCTTTGACAAGAGGGTAAAATCATCAAAATTTACAAGAAATTACTGAATCTAAAAATGCCAATGAACTTTACTCATTATCTTATTCCATAAATTTTTTGACATTTATTGATTTGTTGACGTTTCATCAATGTGCCTTATATTATAGCCAATTGGCTAAAACATACAATATTCAGTGATTAACCATATAATTTCTATGTTTAGATAATAGTGGTATATTCATCTATTCAAAATCGAAAATACTAAAATCAAAGACCATGTTTGATGTCACTTTATTTACACACCTCTAAAATAAAGTTCAAGAAATGAAAACTTAAAGTGTCTCTACGGATTGTGTTTTAAAAATTTAGTTTTCGTCATTTTTTACTAATAAGTCTGGTAGTTTCCCAAACAAAATTTATGATATTAGCGCACTCTGTTGGAAATATAAGGGGGATAGTAACGTACATTTACATAGAATGCCGACCTTAAAAGCAATTTCAATGATTATGACCTATGCATGGAAATCTAGATTGTTCCCTGTCTCAACAAATCATATTTTTCACTTCATCCATGGGAACCACAGTCATCATAAAATATAGGTCGGGGAAATATACCGATTTTCTCCTTGTTTCATTTTCCCCCTGTTTCAAGGCCTATCTATTTGCCTCTATACATTGCTTTAATCCTTGCTTCAATTACATGGCCTCTTTTTATTTCACTGTGGTTTTAATTGGTAAGAGATCTTTTTTAAAAGTGACTATTATGACTATTATTGCAGTCCTCTCTTCATGACAAACAATTTCTTGTCAAAAATGGCTTAAAAAAACCATATGACTTTATTTTCATTTATCAGATTTTTTATGTTGCTCCTTAATTATAGTTGAAAAAACTTAGTTTTTTATTTAATTACTACAAAGACGATGTTGGCTATTGTTTGTCCCCCCTATTTTTATAAAATTATGAAGCCTATTACGTCACTAGTGCTTTACTGATATCATCTTTTTGAATTTATAATACTAGAAAAATATTACAGTTAAATAAGATATTGAATAGCCAAAATTCCATGGAATTAATATAGTTATTTAGTAAACATTCAGTTTATTTTCAAAGTTCTTTCCTTCAACTTTGATTATCAGTTTATTTCTTATATTTGGAGAAATTAAAACAAACTATTTTGTTTGTTTTAAATTGAATTTTCACTTTAATTTTTGCTCGTCTCAGGATTTGTTTTTGTTCTACATATATTTTTATCTTTATGTTTGATATGATTATTTTTCATAATTTCTGCTCTTTTTGGGTTGAATTTATTCTTTGCTAGTAATTTCTGGCCGTCTTAAGCGTGAGCTGTTAAGTAAAAAAAAACAACACATTATTTCAACTGAAAGTTAGGAGCAACATTAAAACTTAAAACCAACCGAAATTATTCAGTATAAGAAGGAGGCTGCCCCCTCTTCTCCACGCTAATGTTTTTTACTTTTTGTAATATTTTTAATGTTTTTTAAACTTTTAAATCTGATTTTAGTTAAATGGCCCTTGTGTTTCAGGATTCGTTCTTAAGGAACTGGGACAGAAGGTTGAACTTTAGTGTAAAGAACAGTGTATTGAGGAGGGTGCGATCCGCCTCTTATATAGAATAATTTCTGTTTGTTTTAAGTTCTAATGTGGTTCTTTACTTTCAGTTGAAAAAATGTTATTTTTATTTAGTTTATGATCATTAATAAAATAATTCCGGAAAATCCATCTCTCCCTCCATGGAAAATTCCCCTTCTAATGGAAAATTCCCCTTCTAATGGAAAATTCCCCCATGAAAAGTTCTTTCCAAGTAAGATCCTTGTTCCTGGGAAATTACCCCGGTCAATTCCGTCCTCGCAGCGAATTCCCCCCACAAAATATCTTGTGGACGATTCATTCATTCAAATTTTATTATTTAGTATACATTTAGTATTCACTTAGAATACATTTAGTACACAAAACCCACGGTGGAAAACACATCTCTGTGGAAAGTTTTCAAGAAAATCCCCTTCCCCTCAATGTAAAGTTTTTCCCGTGGAACATTCTCCATAGAGAATTACTCATGTGGATGATTACCCCATGGAGGATTTCTACTGTTTAAAATCCCCGCCAAGGAGAATTCCAACCCCACTGAAAGTTTCCCCAAACGCTCCTCCCAGTACATCTCCACATGTAAAGTGGAGTCGCCAAAGAGAAAGTAAGACAGATAAAACGAATTTCGCTTAGGAATCCTAGCGAATTTTTTACCGTGTAAAACTTCCCATGGAAAATTCAGCCCCTGAAACTTCCCTCCCAATGGAAAATTCTCCCAGTTGACAGTCCCTCCCCGTCCCCAAAAATGTCTGTATACTTTCAGATAACAATACTATATGTATACAATGGGCAAATTTCATAAATAGCAACCCTTCTCCCGGAGACTGTGAGGGTTATGCCATTCCCATAGGTATAGGTATTGGATCTTTCAACTATGCTGTCTTTTTTATTTCATCTTGACTTTAATTGGTAAGAGATCTTTTGTTAAAATTGACTATTATTGCAGTCCTCTCTTCTTGACAAACAATTTTTAGTCAAAAATTGCTCAAAAAACCACGTGGCTTTAATTCATTTATCAGAATTTGTTCCGACGATTGCCCATTGTCTTATGATTCTTAGAAAGCTATCTTATAATTGAAAGCAAATAATAAGATATTGTTAATCATGAATGATCCCTAAGAAAAAATTGAATAATTTAAAAAAAGATTCTTTTTCAAGAATTTTTTTTTTTTAAACGACCGGAGTTTGATTACGGCAAAATTTTGGTTAGATGTCATAAAGGTTAGAAGCTAATTCAAAATAACTGATATCCGACGAGTTTATGCGTGTAAGACTAAATTGGACTAAAAGTTTTATGTCACAATCGATGCGGCAGGCAAGAGCTACCTATACAAAAGTAGGGCTAGTTAAAAGTGGACATATTTCTAATTACATCTCACCTTGAAAAAAAAAAATCATCCTTCAATTATTGAACGTTTTTTCCTTTTCCTGTGCATATTTCCAGAATCAAATGTTAAAATTTATGAATTATTATATTCATACATATCCCGTTCAGAGAAAATGTTTCTCGCTAGGGTAATGTCACTGCAAACGACCATAATGTTTGTTAACTTGTTTGTCTATTGACGATAATAGACGAACATATTGACGACCATAATGCTTGTTAACTTGTTTGTCTATTGACGATAATAGACGACCATATTGACGACCATAATGCTTGTTTACTTGTTTGTCTATTGACGATAATAGACGACCATATTGACGACCATAATGCTTGTTAACTTGTTTGTCTATTGACGATAATAGACGACCATATTGACGACCATAATGCTTGTTAACTTGTTTGTCTATTGAAAGAAAACTTCATTAACCTATGATATCACTTGCTTGTAGTACTTTCAAATCAGGAACTAATTAAGTAAAATTTCATGCAATTTTTTTTTATTTGGTAAAAAATCACAAGAGCATTTATTATTTGGAAACATTGATCTGTTTAAGTACTTCTTAAGTGCTACAGCTTTTGTATCTTTCTAAATAGACGATTGTTATCCTTATGTTGAAAAAATTGAACTCTTTTTACCAACATGAGCTTAAAAATCTTGGAGAAAATTAAAACGGTAACCGAACAAAATCAAACTTTAGAAGCCAAAAAATGGAATCATTGTTAATTTGGTTTAAAATAATTCATATAGTTAAGGGCTCTTCCTAAATTTTTAGCATTTACTAGGCCAGTAGTCCGCCTCGGGGTGGACTAGTGAAAGGCAACATGGAGATTTAAAATAATGACTCCCCGTAGTGTTACGTTTACAGATTTTATAAAGAAAATCTGAGCTGAACTACAGAACTGAAGAGCGAAAAATAAAACGGGCATATAATCGAATTGTCTCCAGCAAGTCACGTTATAACCATTCCCCCTAAGACTAATAAACAGGCAGAAAACACATTTTTTCAGTGCATGGTTTTTTGAGATATTGAATTGCCGGTTTTTGAACGGGGCATCATGATAAGAATTTGAAATTAGTATCTAATTGCAAAAATTACCTCCCGATGTTACCAAATATATTTTTTTATAGAGATTTATATGAACAGACGCTTTTGTTCAGCAAGACTTGGAGGGGCAGACCGAAAGCATTTAAATCTTTTTAGAAAAGGATATCTAACACAAGCAAAATAACCGTAGTTTAAATTCAGTTATTTTTGTGTTGCACTACTAACTGTTGGTCACAAGCAGGATCCAGATTTATTTTCTGAAACAACTTCAGTTATTACTTTTCAATGGTTTTTATGCTGTGAAATATGCATCAAGAGAACTCTTTTTTTTTCAGTTTGAACACGCACGCTTTTTGGACACTGCCTTCTTTGTCAGCTTTCATTGGTCTATTTTTAAAATGATGTAACAGTCATTACATTTTTATTATTGACAGTTATAAGAAAATATATTGTTTGTCCATGTTTCGAATAGCCACGCCTTTGCAACTTGTTTTATTGAGACAAAAAAGGCACCCCTTTTGAAACAAAAACATAAACAGTATGTGTACTGACAGTTTTTGCAATTTTAATCAACAAATCTTAACTCATATAATATTTCTGTAAGAAATGAAATATAAAAAGACATAGGTTTATTGAAATTGAGGAGCAAAATCAAAAATCAAGTTACCAGAAATTACTCCGTGTGTAGGGGGGCTGACCCCTCCTCTATCTTTTCGTACTCGCTCTCAGCGCTAAAGTTTCCGTTACTTTAAAAATCTTCTCATTCCAATTAAACTGTTGCTTTATTTCACGAGTCGTTATTAAAGAATTAAGACAAAAAGTAAAACTTTAGTGTAAAAAGTGAGGTAAAGAAGAGGTGGCAGCAACCCTCATATAAAGAGTAATTTTGTGTTTGTTTTGAGTTTTAATGTTGCTCCTTACTTTGAGTTGAATTTTTTTTTTATTAATTGATATCTGATCATTTTTCAAATAATACTGGGAAACACGGTTCCCACTCCGAGGAGTATTTATCCCCTCCCCCACATAGAAAATTCCTCCCTGGAAAGTTCCTACTGAGTAGCTCCCCGGAAATTCCCCCTAGACTTTTCCATCCTCACTGAAACTCCCCCCAGGAAATTTCTTGTGGACAATTTGGCCAGGAAAATTTTCCTCAATTTCGTTAAGAAAAAACTTTTTATTTAGATAAAAAGTTTTTTCAAACCATGCCGGATATTACACATCCTTGAAAATTTTTTCCTGGAAATACCCCCAATGAAAAGCTTGTCCCGCGGAAAATCTCTAATGGAGAAATTTTCCCGCGGAAAATCCTCCCCCCTAACCGACGGAAAAATCTCCCAGACATTTTCAATCCCGCTGACAGTTTCCCCTGGAACATCTCAACAGATAAAATTGAGTCACCAAAGAGAAAATAAGACAAATAGAAATAATTTTGTATAGGAATTCTGACAAATATTTCCCGTGTAAAATTTTGCCTGGAAAATTCACCCCCAGAAACATCCCTCTCAAGGGGAAAATTTCCACGTGCAAAAAATTGCACCCCCGCAGAACCTCTACCCTCGAAAAAAATATGTACAGCCCACAACGAGGCCGTATCTAGGGGGGGATTAGGGCTTGAACCCACCCGAAATGTTTGTCCCGACTCGTAAAAACAAAACAAAATACATAAGAAATATTTGAAGCCTTTTTAATGTTTTTTAACCCCCCCCCCCCCCCAAAAAAAAAATCCCATCGGAACAAAAATTCTGGATACATCCTTGCTCCCCAATTACGATTACTATACGTTAAATAATGGGCAAATTTCTTACTTACAGCCCTTACCCCAAGGGCTGTCCGGTACTATGTCAGCATCAGCGGAATACTCATCGGACCTTTCAACTACGCTAAACAAAATGCAAATTACAAAATTTTATCAAATGACTTCGAGGAAAATGAAGGCATGGGAAGGGGGGGGGGGTCACCCAACAGTCTTTTTCACTACTTAAGGTAACTAGAAGTTCAAATTTTGTTTGAATGAGCCCTCTCCCGATCTTTTAGGACCATTTGTCTGACGCGATCACCCCTGGGGAGAAAAAAAATATACACGTATCCATGATCTTTCATCTGGCAAAAAACAAAACCTCCGCATTTTTGAAGACAGGAGCTTTAAAACTCCACAAAATAGTTCTCTTATATGCTGAATCTGATGGTGTGATTTTGTTTAGGATTTTTCAAGTTTATGGGGGCGTCCCCCTTTTTCAAAAATCAGACAGATTTTCTCAAGCTCGTCACTTTTGATGAGTAAAATTAAACGTAATGATTTTTATATATTCGTTATCAAAATTCTAATTTTTAGAGTTTCGGTTGCTATTAAGTCGAGTCGCTTACCTACAATTTATACCGTGAACTGTTTGAAAAATATCTTGCAAAGTAAAAGAAGAATATTTAAGCTTGATGGTATTCGGCTCTTTCAGTACAAGCAGCCTGGGTTATAATGAAGAATGGGCTGCATTAGCTGCTAATTACATTACGCTCAATATACTGCTAACACGCTGAATTAGCTGCTTAAGATTCGCGAGATTTTCGCTGCTGCTCATGACTCTGTGTATGACTCCAGAGAAATAGCGTGAAAGTTATTTCCTCGGTAGCACTTTCTGGTACCTTTCGCCTTGCTTTTTAAATTATAAGACAAAATCTGACTTTGTGAAAGGACTTCGTTACTTTTTTCAATGAATATCTGCTTGATGATCCTTATAATAATCAAGATCCGAAGCTAGTAGGTCTCGAAGAAAACCTGCTGCTTAGTATTTGCTCAACTGAGCCTACAACTCTTTTTCGCACACATTTTGCCAATATTTTCAGGTTTTCTCTTGATTGCCGTTACATTAGTTATGGTCTGCATGAAGTTGAAACTACGCGTAATGATACCTCGGGTTTTCCTGCATAGATTGCTTAGTTATGTCAGCAGCTCCGAAGTGTGTACCGACTTCTGTTTCCCAGTGTTTAAACAGCCCCGTCTAACTACTTTTAGCTTTCTGCGTGAGCGTATTCTGTCATCAGATGATAAGGTAGTTGTGCCCCGCTATTGTGTCTTCCGTTGTGCATGTGGCAAAAGTTGTATGGGCCGCCTCCTCTCCTGACATCGGCTAGGCAGTTTTTTTTCTTTGTTTATTGTATATGCTTTCTGTTTCATAGGTCGTTTGATCGAAATATAATTATTAAAATGAATTGAAACATAATTATCCTTGTTTATAAACAACAATTAGTTTTATTTCATTTTTATGGTTATTGTTACAATTACGAACTGCCAATTTGTATTAAAAATTGTGTAGCATCAGAAGCTATTTCTTACAGACCATTTTTAAAGACCCAAAAACAATATTGCTTCTGAGAGTTACGCATCATTTCTATTGACCAATCTTTAGAAGCTAGAATAAAAGAACCTTTTTTTTTACTTTTGTTATGGCATACTGCTTGCTTAGTAAGCCCTATAAAGCCGTTTGTCCATGTCAATAAAAGAGAATGAAGCAATTTTTATGTTTCATATCGTCCAACATATTCTGAAAACAGGATACGGAAAAACTTCCTATTTTTATTACTAGATAAAAAAAGAAGAAGTTTTTCTCACGAAAGTAACAGAGGCGTTAAGGTTACAAAATTCAGAAATCGCCCTCAATATGGAAGGAGCTACAGCCTCCCTCTGCTACTTCTCAAAGCGACATCGCTATGTATATTAAAGTTTAGATTATACTTTATGTTTATGAACTAAAATTCAAAGCAACAGGTAAATAAAACAAATGCGAATAACAAACGGCTTTATTTCTAATAATTTTATAACTTTTCAGCAAAACACAAGCTCAACTTTAGCACACAGAGCGATAAGTATCGGGGGGTTTGCGGACAACCTCATAGAGGTGTCAAATATCGTGAGGCTTGGGGAATCTTTTAAATTTTTGCCGGCTGGTAGTAATTAAGTCCGTGAAATTGTGGTAAAAATTGCAATAATCTTAAAGCGCTTTTATCAATTCCTTGATGAAACCCCAGTTTTATTAAATATAAAACAATTTTACCGAAATCTTGATCTCAATCAGTAAAAAATCAAAATTTAAAAACAGTAGCATAACTCGTCACTCCCCCCCCCGCCCCGCCAAATCATCAGGCTATAGAAGCCTTTGCGCTTTCGTACTTCAGGTAATTTATGAAAGTTTCAAGTTCTGACATCACTCTTCTTGTAAAGCTATTTTTTTTCTTAATTAATATCCGTTTTTAATTTCATTATGAGTAAATAAAAGCAGAGCTTCTTTTTAATATAAAATTAGAAAGCAACGAAAAAATTTGAAAAAAATACAAATTATTCCAAATGTTATTGGGTTCCTATCCTTCTCAATCACTATTCTTCGTGACAAAGTTTCACTAGATATTTTCTGAAAGCACTGTGTGAAAAGTACGAAAAGGATTTTTTGTTTGCGATGGTAGAGCCATGTCTTGATGTTACAAAAATGGCAACAATTACGAAGCAAACAACATGAGAGTTGTAGTCAAACATAAAAGAGCTGGTTCTGACAAAGCAAATGCCTCCATCTCATTAGGATTTAACATTAAAAAAAACACTATAATATTGTCTAAATAAATTGCGGTTTATCGAAACTGTTTATTCACAGTAGCTTACATATATATGCAGTGCCATGTTGTGGATATGTGGCACCCTAGTGCAATATGTTTTGGTGATTGTACCCTTTGTTTTCTAAGCAAAGTTATTAAAGATATTTAAACTTGTTGACAATATGGTCCTTGTGTTAATCTCTTATGGCTTGTGTTCTCGATACATTCTGATGCTAAAAAAGAAAATCCAACTTTGGCGTAAGGTGGGTAGGGTGGGGTTGGTAAAATGGCTACCATCACCAATTGTATCTAAGATAATGCCATTATATCTAAGACAAGCGTCACTTACCACGTTTATTGGAAAATAAACTTTTTTTCTATAGTTTCTGTTTGTTTTAATATCATATTAAAAGGTTCATTCTCAATATGATGAATTTGACCATAAAAGATCATTTAATTCTATTAATTAAAAAAAATAAAAAAAAATTGATTTCCCCCCAAAATGAGGAAAGCTGCATCCTCTATTAGAGCTACTCTCTTTGCTCTAAAGCTAAACTTTTTTTTTTAATCTGCTGGTTCCAAATCCTTGGGTGTTCTCGATTAAACTTCAATCAACTTTAAGTACAAATACAAAAATTAAAAAAGGGGACAAGAGTTTATCAATAAAAAAAAACTCTATTATACATATTTTATCAAATTATCAGTAAAAAAAACAAAGAACAAGAAATTAGGCTTAAGCTTCCATCTAATATCAGAGGTCTCTAATGGGTCTTTTTATGATTAATTTTTACCAGGAGGAGGAAGGGGTTAAAATGCTCAAAAGAATGAGGAACAATGACTTCAAAAAACCTGTCTAGTAGAAATACCATCTTTCTTTTCTTTTTAAAGGAAAACAAAATTTTACATTCAGATATGAAGGAACTTCCAACCAATATTCTACAAAAAAAAGAAACAGAAAAAAAAGCAAAGGAAAAAGCAATTAGGCTCAAGTAGCAAGTAGCATAAGAGGTCTCTCATGGATTTTATATGATTAATTTTTACCAGGAGGAGGAAAAGGTTAAAGTAATCAACAGAATGAGGAACAAAGACTTAAAACAACTTGTCTCGTAAAAATACAATCTTTCTTTTCTTTTTAAAGAAAAACATAATTTTAAATTCAGATATGAAGGAGCTTTCTACCAATATTCTACAAAAAAAAGAAAAAAAGAAAAAAAAAAACACCACTAGAAAATTTCATATAAATCACCCTCCCGATATTGCCTTGAATTGGCACTCTGCTATTGATTGTGGGGTTGACCCTTAACATTGCCTCTTCTTCACTGTTACTTCCATTTTACACTCAGTGCCTTTCTGCTATTACAAGAAAGTCAGGAGTCCCTCACTACCCATTCTGAACGCTCAGGTCATATAGATTCCTTCATATAAGTGATGATAAGTTAAGGTATTAGTTGTCCCTTCCCCTTTAAATTCATCAGAAGGTCTCTTAAAGAAAATGATCAAAACAAACTACGGGATTAGACAAAAGTAAAGAGAGAAAAAAAATAAACAATTTCCATCATCATGCCTAGCCAATTTGGTAAAAAAGGGAAAATAAGAATGAAGAGCCTCTCGTAGAATAAACATTTGGCCCCAGAATATTTTTTTTTAGATTTCTGGCACCTTCCCAATGACATGCCAATAATACAATGCACTACACTCTCGCTATGTTAGTTTCATTATTGTATAAATGTAATGCTTTATATGAGTGTCAAATTGTTTCAAACAGTTCGTGGTAAGGAAAAGTAAGTAAGGATTGACTCAGCCCAATAGTAACCGAAAATCTAAAACAGAGAATTTTTATAACAATTGTAACATTGTTGATTCCAAATATAAGAAAATTATTCGTTTTAATGATACCCGTCAAAAGCTACGAGCCTGAGAAAGTTTGACTGATTTTTGAAAAGGGGGGAAACACCACCGAATTTTCGGGTCATCTTAATTTCCCACCATCAAATTCAGCATATCAGAGACCCCGATTGTAGAGGTTTCAAGCTCCTATCTACAAAAATGTGAATTTTTGAATTTTTTGCCAGAAGAAAGATCACGGATACGTGTTTTTTTCCTCCGGGGATTGTATCGAGTTAATGGTCCTAGAAGATTGGAAGAGGGCTCATTCAAACAGAAATCAAAGTTTTGAGGTTCTTTCTTAACTGGCCAAAATGAATGGAGGACAACTAGCCCTCCCTGTCATGCCCCTTTCTTAAGCAAAGAAATTTAATTAAAATTTCGTGTAGCCATTTGGTTCAGCATGGGGTTCAGCATTTGGGGGTGAAAAGACCCCCCCCTCCCATAGCCCCTGGAAAAAGGGCTGTAAGCTTTGCAATATGCCCATTGCTTGCATATAAAATTTGCTACTTGGAAATATTAAGAAGTTTTTTTCGGAGGGGAGTTTTCTGCGGGAGGATTATCCATGAGTAGAATGTTCCATGAATTGAGAGATTCTGGGGAATTTTTTATGTGAAAGTTTACATGAGGGGAGGGGGATTTCCTGGCACGATTTGGAAAACAGTCAGAAATTAAATAAAAAAACAAGGTTTTCACTAAAAGTAAGAAGCAACATTGAAACTTAAAACAAACATAAATTATATGATTCTATATACGAGCGGGTTTCCTCAACCCCCACTCATTACACTAAAGTTTGATGGTTTGTCACAATTGTTTAAGAAAGACTAGTCAAACACAAGGATCATTGAATTTAAACGAGAAGTATTTTTAAAGAACTTTAAGAGCTTAGCGTTGAGGGAAGGGTCATCCTGTTACATCCTAATGAAACGAAAATTTTATTTATTATAGCTCACTAGCTGTTGGGGTGGCGCTTCGCGCCCCCCAAGCCCCCCCGCGCGCGTAAGTCGTTACGCGCCATATTAGTTACGCGCCATTGTAGTTGTGTCCCTGTGTCCCACCTGTGAATATAGATATATATATATATATATATATATATATATATATATATATATATATATATATATATATATATATATATATATATATATATATATATATATATATATATATATATATATATATATATATATATATATATATATATATATATATATATTTAACTACATAAAACTTGCGAATATACATCATTCTTGGCTGTCCCATTGTCTGTGCATATAAATAGATTGTCATGTTTACCGACTCTTGAACATGCAACATATAATTGTCCATGAGAAAAACAATCTGTATTCAGATCTATACCCCATTATTCTAATGATTGCCCCTGAGCTTTGTTGATGGTGATTGCTAATCGAACATTCCCTGTGTCCCTGTCGTCATTTATATATCCCCCTGTGCCCCCCGGCGTCCCCGTTGTTGTTGTTTCCCTGTGTCCCGGTCGTCATATGTGTCCCGGTGCTTTGTTGATGGTGATTGCTAATCGAACATTTTTTGTGTCCCGATCGCTTTCTCTTTGAGTGTCCCAGTCGTCATTTATATTCCCTATGTCCCGGTGTCCCGGTCGTCATTTGTGTCCCGATGTCCCGGTCTGTAATTTCGTCAGTCGACAAACATGACGTCAGTCCACACACAAACATAACGTCACTCGAAAGACACACAGACAACTATATATATATATATATATATATATATATATATATATATATATATATATATATATATATATATATATATATATATAGATTTAGTATGTTCTGCATATATGGTTGGGTCAAAATGCACCACGGTAACACGTTCATAGAAAGCGGTTACCCCTATACAATAACCTTTGATCATTTTAAACAAACGGGCCATCTCAAAATATTGCTTGTTCACGTTTTGGCGATAATCGGGCTAAAGTCATAATTTGAGAGGGGGGGGGGAATCATCGTTTGTGCTGTAATTTTGTTTTACTTGAAGAGGGTGCTAGCGCTTCAAAAATTGTGTCTAAATCTGTCTTCTTCTAGTTTTACTATTGACTCAATCGGATATCTCATTAAGTCCCTTCACCCCTCTCATAAAAAAGAACAAAAAACAAGTAGATAATCAAAGATCCATAACGAGTTATTCCGTTCTCAAATAATATTCTTCTACAAAATTTGGCTTAGCCGGATTCCTGGTTAAGGTAAGAGGGTGAAGCAAGGATATATTTATTTATTGTTGATTTATTTTCTATGCTGATTGAAAGATTATTGACTATTTAATTTCTATAGTTAAATCCGATAGTTAATTTATTAGGCCTTAAAGCAAGCTTTAGCTATATGTACTCAGTAATTAATAATAATAATAATAATAATAATATTGGTAATTATTATTATTAATTTTTATAGGTAAAACACTTCACCACTTCAGCGTAAGCGGTTAAAACCTAGTGTTTTTCAAAACTTATTTAATGATATTAATTTATTTGTCATATTAACAGAATTTTAATTAACAAAATAGATTATCCACAAAATATAGCAACGATATTCCATGTAGTGATTTTTGATAAGTAATTAGTTCAATAAAAAATACTAACTTATTCTTGAAATCTAAGCCACATCGTGCTTTTTTATTTACCCATCCTAAGAAACGTCAGATTTGTTTCCTTGTTTGTTGGCTTTTCATATGATTAAGTAAGAAAAAAAATTGCTTGGGGTTTTTCTTGTTGTTTTCTTATGAAGTTTCTTTGTTTTTTTTTAATTTTTTTTTCTTATGAAGTTTGTCAATTTTACTTCTGAATGGCTTATATTTCATCTTTATAATACCGAAATCTTGAACTGTTGCTTATTCATATTCATTTATCACCAATTCAAAAGTTTTTTTTTTTTTTATATTCACAGAGTTCTATTTTAATGCAAATGAGTCTACTCATATTGGCTTCGTTTTTTTTTTTTTTTTTTTTTTTTTTTTTTTTTTTTTTTTTTCGTAGATCGTAAATATCTCTTCGATGGCTTAAAGTGGTAAATCAAAATTGGCGAAAGACTAGAATTTTTCAAATGCAAGCAAATGAGGAAATTTAAAGAAAAAAAATCAAAGAAAATAATTCAAGCAATAAGTTTTTTATCCATTTTTTCTCTTTCTATGAAATGTTCGTTTGTTTTTTCTTTGTTTTTGACTTCGATGTCATTACACAAGAAAACAAAATTATTAAGATTTTTGTTTACTATTTCGTTTTTATTTCTGCTGAGGACAGCGACTTTTGAACATAAAATAAAATAAATAAAAGAGAAAATAAAGAATAACGCTAAAATTTAAAATGAAAAAAAAATGATTCCATTTACGCTAGGGAATGGTCCTTTCTCAACTCCCTTCTCTTTAAGATAACATTTTACAGCTCTTTACTGAAAGCATTTAAGAGAGCAAAAAATATAGTTAATGGATAATAACAAATGTTCTATGTAATGATTGTCTTTAAAACATTTAAACTGAATTTTTTTTTGTTGAAACCAACCGGCGTCAATAAGCTCATTCATTCTAGAATTTGTTAAGAATTAAATTTATTTCATTTCACTTTTTTTGTTTAAACCAATCGGGCGTCAATAAGCTCATCCATTCTTTAACCATTGTTAAGAATTACATTTATTTCATTTCATTTTTTTTTGTTTAAGCCAAACGGGCGTCAATAAGCTCATCCATTCTTGAACCATTGTTAAGGATTACATTTATTTCATTGCAATGGACCTTGTCTTTTAAAATTTGTTCATGAGGTGTTATAGTATTAATCGATACTTTAGTAAAAAGGGTTGGAGGCTGATAGGGAGAGGTTACCCCCATTTACTAAATAATTTCTGTTCGTTTTAGGTTTTGATTAAATAAAAAAAAAACAAGTTTTTTTAACTGAAAGTAAGGAGCGACATTAAAACTTAAAACGAACAGAAATTGCTTCGTATATGAAAGAGGCTGCTTCCTCATCAACGCCCCGCTCTTTACGCTAAAGTTTGACTCTTTCTCTCAATTCTTCTTTTTAAAACAGTAAAAAACTTTAGCGTAAAGAGCGGGGCGTTGATGAGGAAGCAGCCTCTTTCATATACGAAGTAATTTCTGTTCGTTTGAAGTTTTAATGTCGCTCCTTACTTTCAGTTAAAAAAACTTGTTTTTTTTATTTAATTTCTGAACGTTTTTGAATCAATGCATGTTTTGATTTTGGCTCTCCGCAGAGGAATAATCAAAACAAAATTTCCATTTTTTTTGGATAAAAGGCTTTATCACAATTTTGATCGAATGGTTTTGAGAAAAAAAGAGCGGAGGAGGAAGCCTAGTTGCCCTCCGATGTTTTGGTTAATTAAAAAGGCAACTAGAACTTTTAATTTTTTACGAATCTTTTTATTAGTAAAAGATTTACGTAACTTATAAATTAGTTTACGTAAAGAACTTTTGTATTCTCATGTTTTTATTACATATATGAGGGGGTTCGCCCCCTCGTCAGTACCTCGCTCTTTACACTAAAGCTTAAATTTTGTCCCAATTTATTAAGAATGACCCCTGAATCACAAAAGCCGTAGAATAAATATTTGAAATTACTAAAAATACTTTAGCGTAAAGAGCGAGGTATTAGAAGGAGGTGAGCCCCTCATATAGGTAACAATTTCTGTTTGTTTTAAGTTTTAATGCTGTTCCTTACTTCCAGCTGAAAAAACTTTTCATATTTATTTTTTAATTGTTTTTGTTTTAATAATGCTAGTAAATCCTGCTCTCCCTTCATGGAAATTTTCTTCTCCCATGACAAATTCTCGATGGAAAGTTCCCCCAGCATATCCCCCTCTTCTCAACCCCTCCCCCAAACCAAAAAATCCTCCTGAAAACGCCTGTACACTTCCCAATAGCCATTACTATATGTAAGCACTGGTCAAAGTTTGTAACTTGTTGCCCCTCCCACGGGGACTGTGGGGGAGTAAGTCGTCCCCAAAGACATAGTTATAAGGTTTTACGACTACGCTGAATAAAATGGCTATCTCAGAATTTTGATCCGTTGACTTTGGGTAAAATAATTAGCGTGGGAGGGGGCCTAGGTGCCCTCCAATTTTTTGGATCACTTAAAAAGGGCACTAGAACTTTTCATTTCCGTTAGAATGAGCCCTCTTGCAACATTCTAGGACCACTGGGTCGATACAATCACCCCCTAGGAAAAAACAAACAAAAAAAAAACAAATAAACACGCATCCGTGATCTGCCTTCTGGCAAAAAATGCAAAATTCCACATTTTTGTAGATAGGAGCTTGAAACTTCTACAGTAGGGTTCTCTGATACACTGCATCTGATGGTGTGATTTTCGTTAAGATTCTATGACTTTTAGGGGGTGTTTCCCCCTATTTCTAAAATAGTGCAAATATTCTCAGGCTCGTAACTTTTGATGGGTAAGACTAAACTTGAATAAACTTATATATTTAAAATCAACATTAAAATGCAATTCTTTTGATGTAGCTATTGGTATCAAAATTCCATTTTTTAGAGTTTTTGTTACTATTGAGCCGGGTCGCTCCTTACTACAGTTCGTTACCACGAACTGTTTGATGTGCCTCTTTACTTCATATGAGAATGATTGTTTTTCATTTAATTATTGTTCCTTTTAGTGCTATTATCATGGATATCCATATAATATGATAAGGGTTGCCGCTCCCTCAAACCATACTCTTCACATCAAATTTTAACTTGTTGTAAGCAATGTTTCAAGAAGAAAAGCCCTTTTTTGAAACAATGGTAACTTTCCAAATTAAATTATTATCTCGACAAAAAAAAAGGTGTTTTAGACCACCTCAGTTTCCATACAAAACACTTCCCTGTAGATCTATAATTCCCAACGTTGGGCGCGGGCCCCACCGGTGGGGCATGGCAATATTTTTTTGAAATTAGGGGTAGAATGTGCACCCTTTGGCTGAATATACTTTAGAGCCTCAATCGTGAAAGCATATTTTTCATATGAATAACGTCACATTCGTATGTATTTAAAGAGCAAAACAGATGCATGATTATATTGCAATGACCTCATACATTGCATAAAATATGCTGTATTCAAATAACATTTTTCTTTAATATAATATATGCTTGAGGACGATCCGAACAAAAAACATAACAAGTTAATGGCCTTCTAAGCCTCCCTCGGGTGAATTCACATAAAATTTGAACAAAAAAATTTTAATATCACGGGGGCGGGGGGTATCAGGATTTTAGAAATACTTAGGTGGGGCATGTCCCAAAATCAGCTGGGAACCACTGCCCTAGATTTTTCCGTAGTCTTCCAAATCCAGGGAGGTTAACGATTAAAAATGTAATCAGATGAATATTCGTTCATTTCATCTGAAGCCCCTATCACAGAAATTTCGTAACTATGGGCTAAAATGCTTTTTTTGAGACCTTAGTTACCCCCTACCCATAAGAGAATCCATTTACCGACACCCTTACATATAATGTGTAACTGTGATACTCTACTGCCGGTAGTTTTTTTTGGATAACCAGTCTACACCAAATGCTGATTTTATGGATCACATTTATGTTTAAAGCGAATGGTACACGGTACACAGATATCCATTCAATAATTCTCAGAAAATTTGCTCGATAGGATATTCGGGCCAAAACTGCCCTTTTGCGGTCCAAATGCTAGACTGTGTACTTTCCCGTGGCACCAATGTCAACAGATCTGGTTGGGATTTGAAACAAGAGCTTTGAGACATGAATTACTTCTAAATATCAAATTTCATTAAGATCCGGTCACCCGTTCTTAAGTTAAAAATACCTCAATTTTTCTAATTTTTCCAAATTAACACCCCCCAGATCCTCCAAAGAGAACGGATCCGTTCCAATTATGTCAATTACGTATCTAGAACTTATGCTTATTCTTCCCATCAAGTTTCATCCCTATCTCTCCACTCTAAGCGTTTTCCAAGATTTCTGTTTCCCTTCTCCAACCCCCTATGTCCCCGAATCCAAATCGAGTCGAAAATAGAGCATCTGAGACATAAGATCCTTCTATATATCAAGTTTAATTAAGATCCGGTCGCCTATTCGTAAGATAAAAATACCCCAATTTTCACGTTTTCCAAGAATTCTGGTTCCTCCCCTCCAACTCCCCCCAATGTCACAGGATCTGGTCGGAATTTAAAATAAGAGCCTTAAAGCACAAGATCCTTCTAAATATCAAAGTTCATTTAGATCTCATCATCCATTCGTAAGTTACAAATACCTCATTTTTCTGAATTATCCCCCCCCCCAACTCCACCAAAGAGAGCGGACCTAGTCCGGTTATGTCAGTCATGTATCTTAAACTTGTTTTTATTCTTCCCATCCAGTTTCATCCTGAGCTCTCCGCTTTAAGTATTTTCTAAGATTTCCGGTCCCCTCCCCCAACTGCCCCCCCCCCGATTGACACAGGATCCGGTTGAGATTTAAAATAAGAGATCTGAGGTACGAGGTCCTTCTAAATATGACGTTTCATAAAGATCCGATCACTCTTTCGTAGGTTAAAAATACGTCATTGTTTCTAATTTTTCAGAATTACCCCCCCTCCAAATTCCTCCAAATAGAGCGGATCCGTTCCAATTATGTAAATCACGTATCTAAGACTTCTGCTTATTTTTACCACCAAGTTTCATCCCGATCCCTCCACTCCAGGTGTTTTCCATGATTTTAGGATCCCCCCAAACTCCCCCCAATATCACCAGATCCGGTCGGGATTTAAAATTAGAGCTTTTAGACACGATATCCTTCTAAATATCAAACTTCATCGAGATCTGATCACCCTTTCGTAAGTTAAAAATACCTCATTTTTTCTAATTTTTCAGAATTAACCCCCCTCCCCAACTACCCCAAAGAGAGCGGTTCTGTTCCGGTTATGTCAATCATGTGTCTAAGACTTTTGCTTATTTTTTCCACCAAGTTTCATTCCGATCCCTCCACTCTAAGTGTTTTCCAAGATTTTAAGTTTCCCTCTCCCAACTCCCCCCAATGTCATCAGATCTGGTTAGGATTTAAAATAAGAGCTCTGAGACACGATATCCTTCGAAAAATCAAATTTCATTAAGATCTGATCAATCGTTCGTAAGTTAAAAATACTTCATTTTTCTATTATTTTTTTTTCGAATTAACCGGCCCCCCCACTTTCCCCAGATGGTCAAATCAGAAAAACTACTATTCCTAATTTAATCGGCTCCGGTCCCTGATACGCCTGCCACATTTCATCGTCCTAGCTTACCTGGAAGTGCCTAAAGTAGTAAAACCGGGATCGACAGACAGACAGACCGACAGAATTTGCGATTGCTATATGTCACTTGGTTAATACGAAGTGCCATATAAACTCCTGGTAGAATTTACAAAACCCTGGGAAATTTCTTTCCTCGCTTCACTATGGCTGTTAGTGTTACTAGTGGCATTTCAGTTTCAATTAACTGCATGTATGTTTAGGAAAGAATGGCATACCCGCCATCAGTACGGCTTCTGAGATTTAGAAGCTATACAAGTACCTTTGGTAATTCTAAGATTTTTTGCTCGATCACTTTTTGACCCTGTTTGTGCAAAAATTCTAGAATGAGGCGCTTTCCTGTGGTGTAATTTCTTTGTTACCTGAAAATGGCACTAGACTTTTAGATGTTCGTTCGAATGACATTTTTCACAGGGTATTAAATTAAATAAAACAGCAAAAATAAAAAAAGCTACAAAGGAAAATAATTATTAATCTAATTGAAAAACACAAAATATTTCTCGGTAGCTGATAAGATTCTTCGAAATACAAAATTTGGGTTTGATTAGGCTTACAAATTCTTTTGTACGTACAATTTTACGTGACTTTTTTTTTTAATTCTGTCAAATTTGAAGTCTTCAGTTTTCTTTAACACAAATTTAACTGAAGTTCTGTTACATTGGGAAATGCAAAATAAACAACAAGTTCTTTTATTGGTCAGAGAGGAAAAGTCGTTGCATTTAAAACAGATTCTGTATATTTGCTTGATTCATGTATTACTAATAGACAAAAATTTCAAATTATTTCACATGTTAAAAACATATTTTCTCAATTCGAGAGTCAAAATATATTTTCCGAAATCAAACAGTTCGTGGTAATGAACTGTAGTAAGGAGCGACCCGGCTCAATAGTAACCAAAACTCTAAAAAATGGAATCTTGATGCCAATAGTTACATCAAAAGAATCTCATTTTGATGCTGATTTTAAATATATTACATAAAAAAACTAGTTTTTTTAACTGAAAGTAAGGAGCGACATTAAAACTTAAAACGAACAGAAATTACTCCCTATATGAAATATGTTGTCCCCTCCGCAATCCCTCGCTCTTTACGCTAAAGCTTTTAATTGTTTTAAAAAGCAGAATTGTGGCAGAGTCAAACTTTAGCATAAAGAGCGAGGGACTGCGGAGGGGGACAACCCATTTCATATACGGAGTAATTTCTGTTCGTTTTAAGTTTTAATGTCGCTTCTTACTTTCAGTTAAAAAAACTAGTTTTTTTATGTAATTTCTGAACGTTTTTGAATTAAGGCATGTTTGATTTTGGCTCTCCACACATAAATTATTAAAATGAAATTTGCATATGAATTCCTTTTTTGGCTAAATGGCTTTCTCTTAGTTTTGATCAGACGATTTTGAGAAATAAGGGATGGGGAAGGAGGCCTAATTGCCATGCAATTTTTCGGTTACATAAAAAGGCAACTATAAATTTTAATTTTTAACGACTTTTTTATTAGTATAAAATATACGTAACTTAAGAATTAACTTACGTAACAAACTTTTATATTCTTTAATTTTTATTATGTATATGAGGGGGTTTGTACCCTCGTTAATACCTCGTTCTTTACACTAAATCGTAAGTTTTGTCCCAATTCTTTAAGAATGATTCCTGAATCAGAAAGGCCGTAGAATAAATAGTTGAAATTACTAAAAATACTATAGCATAAAGAGCGAGGTATTTATCTCATCCTAAATACCTCGCTCTTTATGCTAAAGTATTTTTAGAACCCCTCGTATGCGTAATAATCTCTGTTCGTTTTAAGTTTCAATGCTTCTCTTTACTTTCAATTGAGAAAACTTTTCCATGTTTATTTTTTCATTGTTTTTTTTTTTATAGTAATTTTAGAAAATCCTGCGCCCTTTTCTTTGAATTTCTGTTCCCCCATGACATATTTCTCCAAGGAAAGATCCTCCCACATAGCCCCCTCCCCTCACCCCCAAAACAAAAAAAAAAATCCCCTGAAAACGACAGTACACTTCCCAATAACCATTATTATATGTAAACACTGTCGAAGTTTGTAACTTGCAGCCCCTCCCAAAGGGACTGTGGGGGGAGTAAGTCATTCCCAAAGACATATTTATTATGGTTTTTGACTATGCGGAACAAAATGGCTATCTCAAAATTTTGATCTGTTGACTTTGGAGAAAAACGAGCGTGGGAGGGGGCCTAGGTGCCCTCCAATTTTTTTGGTCACTTAAAAAGGGCACTAGAACTTTTCATTTCCGTTAGAATGAGCCCTCTTGCGACATTCTAGGACCACTTGGTCGATACGATGACCCCTGGGGAAAAGAAAAAAACAACAAAACAAACAAACAAATAAACTTGCGTGATTTGTCTTCTGGAAAAAAAATACGAAATTCCACATTTTTGTAGATAGGAGCTTGAAAATGTTGCTATAGAGTTCTCTGATACGCCGAATGTGATGGTATGATTTTAGTTGAGATTCTGTGACTTTTAGGAGGTGTTTTGCCCTATTTTCTAAAATAAGGCAAATTTTTTCAGGCTCGTAACTTTTGATGACAAAGACTAAATTTGATGAAACTTATATATTTAAAATCAGCATGAAACTCTGATTCTTTTGATGTATATTTTAGCATCAAAATTCCGTTTTTTAGAGTTTCGTTTACTATTGAGCCGGGTCGCTCCTTACTACAGTTCGTTACCACGACCTGTTTGATAAGTTTCATCAAGATTAGTCTTACTAGCCTGAGAAAATTTGCCTCATTTTAGAAAATAAGGGGGAAATACCCCTTAAAAGTCATACGATCTTAACGAAAAATCACACAATCAGATTCAGCGTATCAGAGAACCTTGTTGTAGAAGTTTCAAGCCCCTATATACAAAAATGTGGAATTTCGCATTTTTTGCCAGAAGACAAATCACGGATGCGTGTTTATTTGTTCTTTTGTTGTTTTTTTTTTGTTTTCGTTTGTTTTTTTCCCAGGGGTAATCGTATCGACTCAGTGGTCCTAAAACGTCGCGAAGGGCTCATTCTAATGAAAATTAAAAGTTCTAGTGCCCTTTTTAAGTGACCAAAAAATTGGAGGGCACCTAGGCCCCCTCCCACGCTCATTTTTTCCCCAAAGTCACCGGATCAAAATTCTGAGATAGCCATTTTATTCACCATAGTCGAAAAGCCTAATAACTATGTCTTTGGGGAAGACTTACTCCCCCGCAGTCACCGTGGGAGGGGCTGCAAGTTACAGACTTTGACCTGTGTTTACATATAGTAATGGTTACTGGGAAGTGTACAGACGTTTTAAGTTTTTTTTTGGTTTGGGGGGAGAATTTAGGTGGGGGTTACGTGGGAGGATCTTTCCACGGAGGAACTTCTCATGGGGGAAGCGACTTTCAATGGAGGCGGCGCAGAATTTTCTAGCATTATTTAAAAAAAAACAATGAAAAAATAAATATGAAAAGATTTTTCTACTGAAAGTTAGGAGCAGCATTAAAACTTAAAACGAACAGAAATTATTACGCATATGAGGGGTTTACCTTTTCGTAATACCTCGTTCTTTACGCTAAAGTATTTTTATTAATTTCAACTATCTATTCTACGGCTTTTGTGATTCAGGGGTCATTCTTAAGGAACTGGGACAAAATTTAAGCTTTAGTGTAAAGAGTGAGGTATCGACGAGGGGTGAGCCCCCTCATATACGCAATAAAAACATACGAATATAGAAGTTCGCTACGTAAGTTAATTCGTAAGTTACGTATATTTTTTACTTATGAAAACGTTCGTAAAAATTAAAAGTTATATTTGCCTTTTTAAGTAATCAAAAAATTGGAGGGCAAATAGGCCTCCTCTCTCGCTCCTTTTTTCTCACAATCTTCCGATTAAAACTATGAAAAAGCCATTTATCCCAAAAATTAATATGCAAATTTCGTTTTAATTATATATGCGCAGAGATCCAAGATCAAAAAATGCATTAATTCAAAAACGTCCAGAAATTAAACAAAAAAACAAGTTTTTTTAAATGAAAGTAAGGAGCGACATTAAAACTAATAACGAACAGAAATTACTCCGTATATGAAAGGGGCTTTTCCTCCTCAACACCCCGCTCTTTACGCTAAAGTTTTTTACCGTCTTAAAATGTAGAGTTAAGAGAAAGAGTCAAACTTTAGCGTAAAAAGCGGGTCGTTGAGGAGGAAAAGCCCCTTTCATATACGGAGTAATATCTGTTCGTTTTAAGTTTTAATGTCACTCCTTACTTTCATTTAAAAAAAAACTTGTTTTTTTTGTTTAATCTAGAGAAGGAGCAATTTTTTCTGTTGTTTTTTTTCAATGTAAATACAAAAGGCATTATTCGATGAAAATACCGAAAAAAGCTATTTTTTGAATCGAGGAGTAGGGGAAAATCTAGGAAAACAAATTTTTTTTGGACGGAAGAATGTGCGGCCATTTTTATCGTCCTCTGCCATCATGTCACTAACCATTTCCTATTACCGTTTATAGAATAATAATACAAACAAAAATTGGGATTTTTCTATGCTTTCTTGAAATTACGCTTTTCCCCCTCTTGCTTGCTTAAAAACCTTCATGCCTATCAAATTTTCTGATTTGTTCAAAAGTCTATTAAATTATTCAGTCAAATCAATAATTAAAAATAATAAATCAAATCAATATATAAAATAAGTTGTAAGTTTGTGTGTTTGTCCGGTTTGTGTGTTTGTCCGCATATGACGTCATTATAAGTATGTTTGTGTGTTTGTCCGCATATGACGTCATTATAAGTATATAAGACTTTGCATATGGCGTCAGAGGCTTTGTATATGACGTCAAAGGCTTTGTATATGACGTCATTATAAGTATATAAGAGAACGATTCAAAGACAAATTTTAGTATAAATATTACGATGACAGAAGAAACAACCGAGGAAGCTGTTCAAAGAGTTTATTCAAAGAGAAATTTTAGTATTAATCCTACAATGCAGAAGAAACAGCCGAGGAAGCTACTCATAGAGTTAATGCCAAAAGGCTTCCGGCTAATAGAGAAAGTAAGAAAAGAAAGCGTGCCGAGGAATCACAAGAACAGCGTGAAAACAGGCTTGCGTCTCAAAGAGAAATTACCAAAAAAAATCGTGCCGATGAATCACAAGAACAACGTGAAAACTGGCTAGCGGCTAAAAGAGAAATTACCAAAAAAATCGAGCCGAGGAATCACAAGAACAACGTGAAAACAGGCTCGCGGCTCAAAGCGAAATTGCCAAAAGAAAGCGTGCCGAGGAATCACAAGAACAACGTGAAAACAGGCTTGAAGCTCAAAGAGATAATGCCAAAAGAAAACGTGCCGAGGAATCACAAGAGCAACCTGAAAATTATCGCTTGGCATTCAGGTACAGCCCAGTCGATGATTATAGCTTGAGTAGATGTGTTCAAATCGGGACTATGTCTAAAATTTGTCCCTATTGCAAGGCCTTGTCAGAAATAAAAATGAGTGGAAAAAAAGAAAAAAAAAGACACATCAGTGCTACCCATGCAAAAAAGGGATTTCTCTTGTTGTTCAAGGTTGGGGACTGTAATTAATCTATACCAGGTTTTTGACCATGCTGATTCAAATGGGGTAATTTTTTTAATCTGGTGCGATTTTCGAGGGGTCTCAGGCTTTTTTTAGAAATCACCATAAATTTGTTTATCGCAGTAAACTCTTACTTTTAAAATTAACCAAAGCAATAGTTAGGATTCCTGAATCAATGTCCGATTTCAATTATTCTCTTCAGTTAGTTTTTTTTCAAAACGCATTTAACTTTTGGTTACTATGGGTAAGGGGTTAACTTTTTATTAGACTTATGTGTATATTTGTTTGATCCATTTCTTACTAGCAAGATACAAATTTCAAACTGTTTCACAAAGTTAAAAACATACCTTCTAAAGTCGCGAGACATACTGGCATATATGACAGGATTCATTCCAGAATTGACCCATCCAAGCCAAGTTACAATGGGAAAGACTATCTCTGGATCACGTATACAACCATAGCATATTCCAGATAGAAGGTTAGTCACAAAAAAAGGTAGCCAGCATGCAATAAAAACACCCATGACAATCGCTAACGTTTTTGCTGCTTTCTTCTCTTTTGCCATTTTTGCAAATTTTCGACTTAAGTTAAAGTTGGCTTTAATTGTTGTTTTATTACTCAAAGACTGACAGCTGTCACATTGGAGCTGTCGATCTAACGGATGACTCGTTTCAAAACCATTTCTTCCACAAACAAAGTCAAAGTCATCTGGAGGTGTAGTTGGCACACTCTTGCATGTCGTTGGTTGCCCATTGCCTAGGATTGAAAAAGTGGGAGGGACTTGTTGAAATATACGTGAGTTAGGGCAAGAAGAATGGCTCCGGGGAGGACCTCCTCTATGCATTCTGAGTGTGAGATGTGACCCTTCTTCAACGACAGCCTTTATACCATTCTTTATACTCCTTGTTTGAGCTACTGCAGCCCGATATATGCGAAGATAAGTGAAGACCATTACGATTAGTGGAGCATAAAAAGATATTATTGAACTAAATAAAAGGTAACCTATATCATCAGTAAAGAGACACTCATAAGGTCCAGAGACTGGGCTCACTGCTCTCCACCACAGAATGGCTGGAAAAGAAATTAGACTAGAGCATATCCACACAATTGCAATCAGTGAATAGGCTTTTTTGTTGTTCATTTTTGATGGATATGTAAATGGATCTGTTATTGCCCAATATCGGTCAAGTGAAATGACACATAAGTTCAATATACTGGCAGTACTTGCTAGAACGTCACAGCTGTGCCATACGTCACACCAAGCTTGACCAAAAGGCCATTGTTTATCAAGTGCTTCATGAGCAGCACTAAATGGCATCACAACACCTCCTACAAGACAGTCAGCAACTGCTAGGGAAACAATGAAGTAGTTAGTCACAGTATGCAAGTAGTATTCACGATACACTGCACATATCACAAGCATATTACCAAATACTGTTGCAATACAAAAGAATGATAATATTACCGCAAGAATTACATTTTCGTATTTATATAAAATTTCATAGTCCATGTGAAGTGTTTCATTTTGATGGCTTTTATTATTGTAGGTATAATTTTCTAATGAAACAAGGAAACTCTCGTAAGTGTCATAGTCCATTTCTATAACTGGCTCTTTCTCTCACAGGCCACTCTAATTACTGAAAATTCTGGCAAGGTGGCCTATCTCTCCAAATGTCAAATCTCTCTCATTTTCATTTCTAGCTTGTCTCTTGATAACAATTTCCATAGTCTCCCGGATGTCCTCCTGAATTCAGGAAATCCAGAATTATTTCCTGAAAAAGATAAAAAGCTGAAAGATTTTAATCGAGAGCCACTCCATGCAAAGCTGACAAAATAATAATAAAAAAAATTATGTAGGAGAAAGGTGAACAGCAATTATATTATTCACAATATATACGAAGAAAATCCAACCAATAAAGAATTTTGTTTAAGATCTAGACACAAAGAAATTTTCATTGACCAACATCTATTTTAAGTTGTTTTGAGTAAGAAGCATCGACCATGAGGTCAAAAATGAGAATGCATTTATGGCTAATATTTTACAAAGTAAATCTGTGAATAATAATTTCCTAATAGAAACTTAGGCTCAGTTACCCCAAAGATCAGCTTAGGCTGGCTCTTACCATAGTTCCCCCACTCCCTGAAAATCTTGTATCTATAGACAGAGTATGCCTTTGTTTATTTAATTATGGTATTGATCTTTATTTTTGATATTTAAAACAGAGCAATTTACATTTTTTTTATATTAATTATATATTAAAAAATTATTAAGAGAGGTATCGGCATTGGGTGTCAAACTAAAGGTACATATATCGAGGCTGCTCCCATCCCTCACAAAAAACTGTCTTTGAAAGTTTTAACTTGATCCCTCATCCATGAAATAAAACAAAACTATGTTTTGTATCGCCAAAATTATAGCTTTGGAAAACTCATATACGAACTGAAGAGAATTGATTATCTTCGTAGCACTGTGGAAAAAGAGAAAACCCCGTAGCCTTGAGAAGTGAAGTCTGAAAATAAATTCATTTTTTTTACTCATATCTGCGTGCTTTTGATAAATTTGTCTTGACATAGCCAGAGCAAAGCGCCATATGATAAAAAAAAATCTTTTTTGTTGCCATCTCCAAGGTAAAGAAGGCTAGAAAGCATAGGACAACATCGCTGAACTCACAGATATTGAAAAATCTTAGCTGGAGGCTTAGAGTGTCCCATTAAGGCTGCAGCAGTAGCAGCGGCCTAACAAAGAGTGAATCTTGGCCCTTACTGACCAAAATTTTAAAACACGTTTTCAAAACAATTTTTTACGAAAAAGAGATTACCAATTGACGCTAATTCGTGACAAATAACTATTGTACAGATGAAAGAAAACAAAAAATTTAAAATTATAAAAACAAAAATTTTTTGTTGAAGAGAATTGAAGAGAATCATTTCTCATAAATTTTCTTTCTTTATTTATTGTTTATCCCTTTTAATTTCTTCTTCTCCTTTCGAAAAATTAAAGAGAAAATAAGAAGAGGAAATTTGTGAGAAGAATATACATATATATATATATATATATATATATATATATATATATATATATATATATATATATATATATATATATATATATACATATATCTATCTATATATATAAAAATAATTTGTCTGTGTGTGTGTGTGTGTGTATGTGTGTGTGTGTCGAGTGACGTCATGTTTGTCGACAGACGTCATTTTAAGGATTAAGCTGTATGCGTCATGAAGTTGTTTGTCGACTGACGTCATGTTTGTCAACTGATGAAATTACATACCGGGACACCGGGACACAAATGACGACCGGAACACAGGGAATATAAATGACGACCGGGAACCTCAAAGAGAAATTACAGACTGGGACACCCGGACACAAATCACGACCGGGACACAGGGAATATAAATGACGACCGGGACACAGGGACACAACTACAACGGGGACGCCGGGGGCACAGGCGGGATATATAAATGACGACCGGGACACAGGGATTGTTCGAATAGAAATTGCAGACCGGGACACCGGGACACAAATGACGACCGGGACACAGGGAATATAAATGACGACCTGGACACTCAAAGAGAAATTACAAACTGGGACACCGGAACACAAATGACGACCAGGACACAGGGAATATAAATGACGACCGGGACACAGGGGCACATCATTAGAATGATGAGGTATAAATCTGAATACGGATTGTTTTTCCCATGGACAATTATATGTTGCATGTTCAAGAGTCAGTAAACCTTACAATCTATTTATATGCATAGACAATGGGACAGCGAAGAATGTTGTATATTCGCATGTTTTACGTAGTTAAAAACATATATATATATATATATATATATATATATATATATATATATATATATATATATATATATATATATATATATATATATATATATATATATATATATATATATATATATATATATATATATATATATATATATATATATATATATATATATATCTCTATTCACAGGTGGGACACAGGGACACAACTACAATGGCGCGTGACTAATATGGCGCGTAACGACTTACGCGCACGGGGGGGGGGGCTTGGGGGGGCGCGAAGCACCCCATCAACTATATATATATATATATATATATATATATATATATATATATATATATATATATATATATATATATATATATATATATATATATATACATATATATACATATTTTGTTATGGAAAAACAATTCATTTCTTTATTCCTCATAAAAATTGAAAAGAAAATTTTCGAAAAAAAATATTTTCGAGAATTTCATAAAGAGTCTGAAGTCTCTCAGACATGACGGCCATCAATAAAAAATAAAAGCACAATATTGAAATGGCCATCGTCATAACGCGTTGACTAGAGTTTCAATGTCCTCCACCTTGACAAACTAGAAGAATCCTGTTTTTTGACCGATAGCACTGAAGTGCCCCCTTTTTTCCCCCAACATTAGCAGGCTACAGGAAAATCTTAGAAAAATGGTTGAGGAATCAAATCTTATATTAGCTTCTTGTAAATATCTTCAGGCAATTGGTAGCCTAGCTGACTGCTGAACTTTTTTCATTCCAGCCCGATTAATACATTTCTGAGCATTGTGGGCTATCACTTTTGTTTCCCCGGACTAACACAGAAAAAGGTCTATTAAATTTGACTTCCAAAATAACAGCAAGTTTATCCAGGTTTGTTATTTAAATTTTAGTATAGTTTCTTAACATAACTTACAAAACAATGATGTTCAAGCTAATTATTCAGGTTTCATGTAAAAATTTAAAACTAAAAATGAATAAAAATTATTTTAAAATTTGTTCATCTAATGGAATAAAAGAGCGAAATTGAAATTTAATACGATTAAAAAAAAATACTGTTTCACGGCGTAAGAAACCTTTATTCACAGAACTATTGCAAATAAAGCAACTGATTATATTTCCCTATGTTTAAATGATTATGCAAAACTAATGCTTTGCTGAAGATACAAAACAATACAGGATATTTTCGTATAGTAGAAATACGTAGTGCTTTGGCATTTTTGTACAATTTGAAAGGAAAACACTGTTGTTTCTTGTACATTATTAAATAAAAAAAAACTAGTTTTTTTTAACTACAAGTAAGGAGCGACATTAAAACTTAAAACGGACAGAAATTATTCCTTATATAAAAGGGGTTGACCCCTCCTCAACACCTGGCTCTTTACGCCAAAGTTTGACTCTTTCTCATAACTCTACTTTTTAATATAATAAATAACTTTAGCGTAAAGAGCGAGGCGTTGAGGAGGGGTCAACCCCTTTTATATACGGAATAATTTCTGTTCGTTTTAAGTTTTAATGTCGCTCCTTACTTGCAGTTAAAAAAACTTGTTTTTTTTACTTAATTTCTGATCGTTTTTAATTAATGCATGTTTTGATTTTGGCTCACCGCACATGAATAATTAATATAAAAAATATAACCTAATTGACATATTTTTTTTCTTTTGGCTAAATGGCTTTCTCATATTTTTGATCGGACGATTTTGTTAAAAAAAGGGGGTAAGCGAGGAGGCATAGTTGCCCTCCAATTTGTGGCTGCTTCAAAATGCTACTATTTTATTTTTTTACGAACGTTTTTGTCAGTCATAAGCATATGTACCTCACGAATTAACTTACGAAACGAAATTCTATATTTGTGTATTTTTATTACGTATATGAGGGGGTTTGCCCCCTCGTTCTTGACTCTAAAGCCTGAATTTTGTCCCAAATCCTTAAGAATGACCCCTAAATCACAAAGGCCTTAAAATAAATAGTTGAAATTACTAAAATACTTTAGCGCAAAGAGCAAGGTATTGTGTAGGAGACGAACCCCCTTATATATACAATATTTTATGTTCGTATTAAGTTTTAATGCTGCTCATTACTTCCAGTTGAAAATTTTTTATTTTCTCATTGTTATTTTTTAATAATGCTAGAAAATCCTGCGCCTTCTTCATGAAAAATTCTCTTCCCTCATGAAAAATTCCTCCATGGAAAGATCCTCCCACATAACCTCCTCCCCGTGGCCCACCCCCACCCAACGCGAGAAAGTCCCCCTGAAAATGTCTTTACACTTAATAATTAACAGTTTCTATATGTAAACAATGATCAAAGTTTGTAACTTGCAGCCCCTCCCCTGGGAAGTGGGGGAAATAGGTCATCCCCAAAGATATAGTTATGAGGTTTTTGACTAAGCTGAGCAGAATGGCTATCTCAAAATTTCGATCCGGTGACTTTGGGGCAAAATGTGCGTGGGAGACGGCCTAGGTGCTCTCCAATTTTTTGGTCACTTATAAAGGGCACTATGACTTCTAATTTACGTTAAAATGAGCCCTTTTACGACATTCTAGGACCAATGGGTCGATACGAACACCCCTGGGAAAAAAAAACTAGACCTACGTTGCCTGAGCAACGTGAAGTGTTGCGGCAACCTTTGTCCGGCTTCTCCGAATAAAGTGCTGCGAGAGCAACACTTTGGTTTTGTTTCTTTGCTATCGGTTAAACGCTGAAGTTGTCAGCCTATTGAAGCTTTTAAAACGTTATGTTCAAAGAAGAACGCGATCAGTAATCACATGATCAAATGCTATTCCTCAGCGTTAAAAAAACAACAATAACAAAAGAATATCGAAAGAAGGGACTAAGTTGACTTTGCAGCCAGTTGAACTTTATCCTTTTCAATCGTAGACATCGTGACGGATCAAGACTTGGAACAATATCTTATATAATCTAGTTGGTATTATAAAGCCATCCGTAACTTTTCAGGATCAAAATACCATAGATGACACTCTATTAATTATTATAAAACTGCCTCGTTGTTTTACGTTATCGTTTGTACTCGTTGCGTAAACACTTAATTCTAGGTTACAGTGAATATGGGTAGGCTACACCAACTAGCAAAAGTTACAAACCCCTCTTCACTAAAGATGATTGTAGCCTAACAGACGATTATTACTTACAAGTCCCCTACATGTCTTACCACTGGAACCAACTCGGTCTTATCATCAAATACACTGGAAACAAATAATAGGTACACCAAATAGCTAAATTTGCAAACCCCTCACTTTTGAAGATGATTATGAGCTAACAGTTGACCTTTCCTTACAAATCCCCTACATGTCTCACAATTGGTATCGGCTTATTTTTGGTTTCAGTGTGTACCCTACTACTGAAGCTGTCAACCCCTTGAAACTTCCAAACTAGTATATCTCATGAAGGAATTTTTGTATCAAAAAATGGACTACATATATTTTGATCAGCTCATCAAGAGCTATCGATTGTCGTCGAAAAAAAAATTCTAACTGTCTTAGTTCAAAAGTTGATTTTTTTTTGCCGTAGGCCAACTTTCTAACGTTACCACTTAGAAAGGAGCCAAGGATAAGCTCCAATTTCCTTAGCAATAACAGAAGTTTTAAAATTTAAGAGGTACATCTGATAACATTTCTGTACCTCAATCCCAAGTCCGAAAAAACAAATGATAAACCCAGCGAAAATCACGGCAGCACTTTCGGACCCGTGGGAAAATGCCGCTTTTTGCTTCTGTAAATTTTTCCATTTATTACTCAAAGAAGATATATTGGCTGCGGGGCCGGGTAATTGTCGCATATATTTAACACTTATAGATTTTAGTCCATCTTCAATTTAAAAGTGGTGCCTGCCTGCTTGTCTGCTAGAACGGAGCTTTCCACTCGAAAGCAGAAACATGGTTTGATGAAACGAAAGCTTGGCTGCACAACTTCAGATATTCCTCTCTGACATAGGCTATATAACTCCACTTCACTTCGCACACCATAGGCTCTGGCTCGTGGACAAGCAAAAACCATCCTTTTTGGCCCCAGGCAAGAGTTCTACGGAGCTTTCCAAAATGTAATGCCATATTCATCGATCCGGCCTGAGGTCCACACTTTCCGTAAAAACCGCACAGCTTAGACCCTTACGAGTTTCCAGGAATAAGCCGACATCGGCGGTATAGGAAAAGAAAAAACGGGACAAAACCAAAGTGTTGCTCTCGCAACACAACAAACACGCATCCGTGATCTGTCTTCTGGCAAAAAATACAAAATTCCACATTTTTGTTGATAGAAGCTTGAAACTTCTACAGTAGGGTTCTCTGATACGCTGAATCTAACGGTGTGATTTTCGCTAATACCCTATGACTTTTAGGGGGTGTTTCTCTCTATTTTCTAAAATAAGATACATTTTCTCAGGCTCGTAACTTTTGATGGGTCGGACTAAACCTAATGCAACTTAAATATTTAAAATCATCATTAAAGTTCAATTCTTTTGATGTAACTATTTGTATCGAAACTTCGCTTTTTAGAGTTTCGGAAACTATTGATCCGGGTCACCTTACTAATGGTCATTACCACGAATCGTTTGATTTTGGTATTTTTAGTAACGTTCTAGTTTTGCAATATCCTATAAACATATAAAGCGTCATTAGTCGATTTACTTTCACTACATATAGATAGACGTTGCAGTGGCTGTGAAGGAACTGTTTTTGTTCGTTTGAAGTTTCAACTACGATCTTTACTTCTATCAAAAGACCTTGCTGTTTAAAATTATTTTTGTAAATTAAAATAAATACTCAATGGACATGGGAAATTCTTTGGTCTGTAAAAACTTCAAGGATTGCCGATTTTCTGAAAAAAAAATTCCTATTTACGAATATTCAAAATGAAACTTGAGGAAAACTTCTTGGCGTGGAAAATTGATAGCACAGTAACATGTGTAAAAATATTATATTACTGGTAACGAAAATCATTTCTTACGTGTTAGGATACACAATATTTGCCAAGGTTTTCCCATTACGGTCGATTATACTATTCTTTTAGTAGAAAAGGAGAAAACTAGAAACGCGTCCAGGAAACATTTTCTGAAAGGCACACTTTCCGTTTCCATTCTCAATGTCCGTGTCCTATAGCCGTGTTTATCTCAAAACACAAAAAAAAAATCAAGAAATATCGAGACTCGTTCCACTCTTAAGATCCATTTTTCCGCTTGGCATATATGCTGCTTCTGGTGATCCCAAATTAATTCATTGGCCATGAACAGTATTCTAAGTAACATCTTGCCTCGTGAATATTTAGATAAGACTGACAACTTGAGCCAGGATCTACTGTTCCCTTATATTCCATTGAAGTCAAGATAAAGTAAATAACAAACAAATTTATGGAACAACGAAATTAAAAGAAGAGATACAAGTTGAAAATATATTTTAGACAATACCAACAACTTCCGTGTAAACGAAAAAACATCAATATGAGATAGAAGAACTTGAAAACTAAAAAGGAATGAAGTAGAAGTCCACAGCAAATTTAGATGTCAGCTTATAATTTCTTAATTTTCAGCCAAAAATATCTTTCATTAAGATCTCCCTTCTATGGGGGTTGAAAGGGGAACTATAGATAAGGGTGATTTGTAAACCTTCAGTTAATGGTTTTCGAACATAGAGATTATAATGGCACCCTTTTTATGTATCCCAGCCTTTGTAATTCTGACACCACAACAAAAGTTCCATTCTTGGTGCCAAGTGGCCAGGGCCGTATCCCGAGTCAAAATCCGCATCCCGGGGTTTTAAGCAAGTTTTTTTTTTTTTTTGGGGGGGGGGGGAGGTACGCAAAAAACCTCAAAAAACGCATAAAAAGTTTGCTTATATCCATTTTTGCTACGTTTTTAAGAGTCAGACCATTTTTTTGGGGGGGGGGGGTCAAATACTATACCCCACATGGATACGGCCTTGCGAGGTGTTCACCTTACGAGGACGTTCTCTAGACGAGTTTACAGAGATCATGTAGGTCTGATCAAAAGCATTGATAGGAGCCATTAAATATCTCTGTGTGATGTCATGGCAGCCCGCTATTTCGGTAGGCAGCAGACAATTGACGATACCTACTAAGGTGGATCGTGGGGTGCATACACAATGTGTAGGAATTCAAACCTCCTGTTAAGGCTTTCCGACCATAGATATTATAATGGCACCCACATATTGCTTCCAAGCCTTACCACGCGACAGATGGTATCAAAATGTATCAATTTTTTTGCCATATGCACTTAAAAATGGAGTTATCGAGATGTATTTATAAAAAAGGAATATTTAGATATGCTTGGTAGCCTGTAAACGTGCCTTGCAAAAGAAGGATTTTCCTTTTTGTTTAAGGTGGAGGGCTTTAATTCATCCTCAGAGGGGTTTTGATCATGGTGATTCAGTGCACTTTTCATTTCAATCAGCCGCCGTAATCACCAAAGCTCTTTATCGAAATCCCCATAAATTTGAATTTGCTATAATTTTTTACTGTTAAGATTAATTGATATACTAGTTACCATACCTGAATCAGCTTCAAATAGCGTTTTTTCTCACTAGACACTTTTATTTTACAAAGCACTTGTTGAACCTTTCGGTTTCTGCGGAACACGGTTTGCTCTTTACTAGGTTACAGCTATCGCTGCAACAGTGTTTGTCAACGCTATCCTGCTCTTCTGGCTGGATAGACATCGAAACTTTATTGATGCTTTTTGTTCCTCGATGATTTTGTTCTTAACAGACAAAAGGTTTAAATGGCAAGAACACTAATTTGTTCCTGAGTACTTTCAATTAACAATTTGTGAAAAATTGAACACGATCAACTTACAAAATTTCGCACAAAATGCCTTATTTGCACAGCAGTTGTGCTTAATTTTGTTTTAGCCACAGATGACACCGCTTTTGACGCTATTACTAAGTATATGCCTTATTTTCACTTAGCAACTAAAGGGTTATAGTCTAAAAATATACCAAAATAAAGGTATCTAAAGTATAGTCCTTAATACAACCTATCATCGTCAATTTGTTGTTAACATGGTTTCATTTTCATTGTTTGAATAGTTATAAATACAAAACATATCTCAAAATCTTATCAGACCTCGCGATTGGTATTAAAGTGTGCCTCAATACGAAGGACGATCCTTTACCTAATATCGGCTCGTACCCCTACCCCTTCGTTCGAAGCCAATGGCTTAACCCTAACAAGTACGGAATCGAGCTTTTCAGTTGTTTAAAGTTTTCGACTGGATCAAATAAAAACACCTTAAAAAAAATCTTTTTCGTGTTCTGATCAATTGTCTTCAATGGGCTGGTACCGATCTCCTGATTCAATGCCTTCAGCCGGGAGTGTAATTCGTGGTTGGGGGCAAATCATCCGCGGCTTCCCGTCTATTTCCGCCAGAAACACCTTCACTTTAAAGTTATACATGAGCCAGCTCATCTAGTTATATACGGAACACATTACTGGTACTCTAGTCATAACTTTGCTTTTATTCACAAGTGCTACTACTCAGGAACGAGGCTGCAATGCTGTTAACTATGCAGAGCTATGCTGCTTTTGGTAGGCTACTACAATTATAAACTTTATTATTACTTCTTAATCCAAATTACTAAAATTTTCAGGTCTTTGACTTGGAAGAGTCAGATTCCACCATTTGCATAATATTTCACTTCAATACTTGACATGTGCTAAACTTGTGTCTTAAATCATTTAGTTTTTATTGTTTGGGTGGTCATAAATAATATATGTTTTTTAAATATTAGCTGGCTTATAAATTTTAAAACTAATCCAAACACGGAGGACTGTGCAATCGCTTCTAAGATCGACTGAGCCCTCCTACCATCCCCTTAATTAAATTCATTGTTCCAAAATCAAGCAAGTACCAAGGGAACCCTACAGACTATAGAGCATTTACGATTTGACCTTTCATGGTAACTTCGTGCAAATTTCCATTGCAGGGTTTGAAGTGAAGACGAAAGCAAAGAAACGTGAGATATACGAATCTAAGCTGCATTGTTCTTAAGTGTTTTTCAAATTTTAAAAATCCATAAGAAAAAAAATGGATAGATGAATCAAGGCACTTGATAAATAAAATACATAATGAATCACAGGGCTTTTGTATATGAAAGGGGTCAATCCCGCGCGCTCATAATCAGAAGGGAGTGGTTTTGGTCTCAAAAGGGTAGCACATTAGTTGCAATTTGGGAACAATCTATAGTAGCAGAGGTGGCTTTAGGGATAGCAACTAGAACAATGCGTCAGGTCCAGGTCCCACACCTGAGTGGGCCTCTGCAATATCTTATTTTGTCACCTTTATTTTACGATTCAAATATGCACGGACTTTGCAAGACATCCACGATAATGCAAGACATCCACGATAATGTGGCCCGGAAAAAGGTAAATACAACACGGAAATGCTGAAACAATAGTAGTCTATTAGAAAACATATTTTTTCAGGCCCTGCTAATTAAGAAAAAATGGTAATATTTCTGTGGTAGACAATTCAAAAAAATGCAAAACGACAGCTTTTTCTCGAAAATGGCTCCATATTTTTTCGGGAAAATTGGTATCATGGGATATTCTCGCATCAAAAAAGGATATAGGTAGAACATAAGTCTGAGTAAAGTCGTAAAGAGCTTAATTTGGTTTTTGTAAGTGACGTCATGCACTATGTTAGCATTATGTTATAAGCATTTCTCATGGCATCATATATGACATCATGTAAGTATTTTCTTTATAAAAAACGAAAATTTGCAGTTGCAGTTTTTATAAATGATGATTCTTTGGAACCAACTCCTGAACTATCAAACTTGATAAGGGGTGAAAATCGACAACCTGTACTATCAATTACGAGAACATATAGTTAGCAATTATATACTTAGTATGGTATTTGATGTATTTATTATATATATACGGATATAAATAGCTAACTCGGCGTTTGATTTTTTGAAAGGCCAAAAAACGAAAATTTATAATTGCAATCATTATTCTTTGCATCCAACACCTGAACTATCAAACGTGATAAGAGGTGATAATCGACAACCTGGACCATCAATTGCAAAATCACCAATACGGGCAGCTAGAGTAAAGGCCATTGCTAAATTGTCTGAAGTCATCAAAATCCAAAAGCCTGTCAAAAACGACAAACATCATTACCGAATTCCTTTTCTTATAAGCATAAGTAATGTCTTTTTACGACATAAAAAAGTTGAAAAGTTTTTTAAGTTCAGTTCAGATTTGCTAAAGTGATCATGTAAACTACAAAAATATTTACGGTGCCTGAGCAATACTTTTAATATTTTATTTCCAACTAGAAAATTACCTGAAAATTTTTAAATTAGTGTTTTTTTTTGTCAGAAAAAATCAACTCGCTATATGATGAAGCTTACAGGTTTGGACATATCTTTGTATATAATATCAGTAGGAAGGCACAAAAAATGAAAATCTGCCATTATAACAAATGATGGATCTCTTATTTTGACAAGGGATTAGAACAATTCAAAAACGCTAAAAAGGAAATCTAAAAGTTGCAAGCTTAGTACATATCGTTGTTAGAAATCGGACTAGCTTCAACAATCAAATATCTGTGAAAAGATACAGTATGAAAAGAAGTTAAATAGCGTAAAGAGCAAATAGCTTGTAATTGTAAAAATATTTGTATGAATTTTAGCACAGGATTACAACAAGTCAAAAACCTTAAAAAAGACTTTTTGAACGCAAAAGCTATATAATGTTAGCAGGAATGCCCAAAAAACGAAAATTTGTAAGCAAGATAAATGAGGATTTTCTATTTCGACAAGGGATTACAACCTTTGGAAAACCTAAAAAAGAAAACAAAAGTTTCAAACTTAATACATATTGTTGTTAGAAATCAGACTTGCTTTAATAATCAAACATCTTTGAACATACTTTAGTATAAAACAACACTATACTGAGGAAAGAGCAAAAACTGGTAATTCAAAAAATATTTGTATATTTTAACAAGGGACTACAACAGTTCAAAAAGTATTAAGGAAATAAAACCAAAAGTTTGATGCTTAATAGAAATCATTGTTAGAAATTGGACATGCTTTAATAATCAAATATCTTTGAAAAGAAACATTATAAAAAGACATTAAATTGTGTAAAGAGCGAAAAACTGGTAGTTGCAAAATTACTTCTATATATATTAACAAGGGATTCGAACAATTAAAAAACCTTAAAAAAGAAAACAAAAAGTTCATAGCTTAGTAGATAATGTTGGTAGAAATCGGACTTGCTTTAATAATCAAATATCTTTGAAAAGGTCTTAGTAGGAAAAGACAGCAAATTGTCCCCGGTTAAGAGACAAGTGACAATAAGAATCCATACATAGAAGCCTGCCACATGCTGAGTGGCGGGGCTCAGTGGCTGGTAATTGGAAAATATTTCTATATATTTGAACAAGGGATTACAACTATCCAAAAACCTTAAAAAAGAAAACCAAAAGTTTGAAGCTTAGTAAATATCGTTGTTAGAAATCGGACTTGCTTTAATAATCGAATATCTTTGAAATCACTGCAGAAGATGTAAAAACAGCAAATTATTTCAAATTCTCTGCGGTTTAAACATAAGCAACTATAAGAATCCATTTATGGAAGAGTGCCGAGCGCCAGGGCCCAGCGGCAAGGCTGCCGCGCTCCTTGTACTATAGACACACACACACATATATATATATATATATATATATATATATATATATATATATATATATATATATATATATATATATATATATATATATATACGTTTGCATGATTATAATAGTTCCCTCTTTTTTTTATTATTACAATTAACAAATGTAAGTTTCATAGTGTTCTTGATTGTTTTTCATTATGTTTACATGTGTATAAGACAAATTTTTTTGTTGAGATGTGTCAGTTCTGTTTTTTCCTTTTTCATCAAAATTATCAGTAACTTATCTACCCCAAACTAGGCTAATTTTCACAATGGAGACATACTAAAGAGAATCATCAATGACTTAAATCCCTCTCAAATTATCCAGCATTACTACTAGCAGGACACTATAGTTTCAACTGGACTTGCTTTAATAATCGAATATCTTTGAAATCACTGCAGAAGATGTAAAAACAGCAAATTATTTCAAATTCTCTGCGGTTTAAAGATAAGCAACTATAAGAATCCATTTATGGAAGAGTGCCGAGCGCCAGGGCCCAGCGGCAAGGCTGCCGCGCTCCTTGTACTATAGACACACACACACATATATATATATATATATATATATATATATATATATATATATATATATATATATATATATATATATATATATATATATATATATATATATATATATATATATATATATATATATATATATATATATATATATATATATATACGTTTGCATGATTACAATAGTTCCCTCTTTTTTTTATTATTACAATTAACAAATGTAAGTTTCATAGTGTTCTTGATTGTTTTTCATTATGTTTACATGTGTATAAGACAAATTTTTTTGTTGAGATGTGTCAGTTCTGTTTTTTCCTTTTTCATCAAAATTATCAGTAACTTATCTACCCCAAACTAGGCTAATTTTCACAATGGAGACATACTAAAGAGAATCATCAATGACTTAAATCCCTCTCAAATTATCCAGCATTACTACTAGCAGGACACTATAGTTTCAACTGGTAAGCACATTTTCAATCGGTGAATATAGAGAGAAATCTTCTGAAACCTCTTAGAAAAGATGTATGCGCCGTGAGAAGGACTTACATAGTTTCATTTGATATTTAACATGCGACTAAAATGAGGATTATGCAGTTTGCTTGGTAGAATTATCAGATCAAGATTGAAACGGGCATTTAATTGATCACTGTTTTGCTGTTAAGTACTTTTGCAAATATAGTCTACGGGATACAAGGAAAGATGGATACCTTAAGATGACATTCAAATGTCAGATCTTTCCAAAGGATAATCCCAGGACACATATAAAACAATAAACGAAGATCTTCACTTTGCAAAAAAAATTCAGCTATGTAGAGGATCGCTTCGGACAATTAAAGTCTTTGTCATCATTAAAGATGAAATAGAAATGTCAATTCACGAATATTTACTGCTATTACCACTATTGCTAACAACTCACCGCAACACCAAGCCGCCTGAGACCAATACAACAATACATGCTTCTCCTCCATTCCAATCTATTCAAAGCCCCCCTCTTTCCAGCCTCCCAGGGAGTTCCCATTTCCTTTAGATCTTTCTTTATGACATCTTCCGACCCCAACCTCAGGCGACCTGCTTTCCGTTTAGCCCTAGACGGTTGGCCGAAAACGACAATCTTTGGCAATATTTCATCTTTCATCCGCAGAACGTGCCCTAGAAATATCAACCTTTCTCTCATTATAGCCCTAGAAACCGGGGTTGAACTACACTTTTCGTACAGCCTACTGTTTGAAATACGGTCAGTCAGCCCCTTTATATGGATCAAAATCATCCATATAAAGGGGGATAGAACACAACCCTTCTTAACTCCTGATTTAATACGAAACAAGCTGCTAACCACATTTCCTACATTGACCGCAGCAGTGTTATTCTCGTATATAGGACGAATCACTTTAATCTATTTGTCTGGTATACTATACAAGGATAAAACCTTTGCTAAAGCTCTTCTATCAGCATGATCGAACGCTTGCTCATAGTCTATAAAAGTGAAGACAAAAGGTATTTGATAACTCAGGCACTTCTCAATTATTATCCTAAGAGAGAAAATTTAGTCGACACTCTTTCTCTAGCTATTCTAGACCCGCACTGTTCTCTCTTAAAACTTTGTCTCTAGCATCTCTCAGTCTAAAAAGTATCATATTACTAAGTACTTTGCTACCTACAAAGACTAGACTAATACCTCGATAATTGCCAAAGTCACTCTTATCACCTTTCCTATACAGTAGTTTAATTAAGCTTTTTCTAGAATCGCTAGGTACTTCCCCTTTCTCAAAAATCGTATTCATAATCTTCAGTAACGTATTTCTAACCTCAGAGCCACCATATTTAAGAAACTCATTTACCACACTATCAGTGCCTGGAGCCCTATTATTTTTTAGTCCTTTAAGCACTGTCACTAATTCTTCCTCACAAAACACATCTTCCTTCACATCCAAGGTATAAAAAAAAAATTCATTTCACTATATATCTTTTCCTGACACTCTATCTTGGTTTGGCACATTCTCGAAATGTTCAGCCCTTCTCTCTTTAACTCTTTTCTTAATACTAATTGTGGCCCGTTCCTATCTTTAACGAATATTAAGGGAGGGGAAAAATATTCTTATCAAAGTCTTGTGGAGTGGGGGATTCAACCCCTGTCCCCTCCAGTAAACGCGCCTGAGGTAAAATTATACACAATTATATGGACAATTATGGAAAAGCTTATAGGCACTTGTAATCTTCGTAATCATCGCAGGCGATGGACTATCATTAGGTCGATGACCGTGTAACAAATTATTTATTTATATATATATATATATATATATATATATATATATATATAATAATATAGTAATTAATAATATTTAGTTACTATATACTAATAATATATAAAACATTACTAATAATATTTAGCCATGTTCTATATAATAATATAGAGCATAGTATAATAGCATTATCGTATTATATTTGTCAATAACATAGAGTATATTAAACAGTATAGGCTACTATATTAGAATAGAGAACGCTACAGTGTCAAAAACATTAGACAAATTCCCCAGTCTTCTAGCATGTAAAAATAGCTACTTATACTGGGAAAACAGACTTTTCAATGTGCTTCTTAAATGAGTAAATGGTAAACTGACTAGTTTTCCGTTCTACTTCATGTACATTTATCTACATTTTCATTCTACGATTGATATCCTTTTGCATTATGTAATGTGTCTTTATATTACTGTCAGTTTACATTCATTCATGATAGAGATGCCATTTGAATTTCAGAGTGTGTCCAAACAGACCATTGGCTTGCGTTAGCCCCTACAAGGTAGCATGCATAGGGGTGCTACCAGGTGAAAAAATCACTAGGCTTAGTGATTTTCGTGTTGATTTAGTGATTTTCTTCAATAGTCTAGTTATTAACGTGTTGATTTAATGTTTTTTTTTAGGTAATATAAAAAGTCTCTAGAAATGGTGACAAATCACTTGGAGAGGTAATCCTCAGCTTGGAAGGTCTAGATGTATCTCATTTTTGTCCTTTTGTGTTTTTCGGTGGTCCAAAACCCAAGTGTTTGAATTAGTTTGAGAATATAATTGTGTTATTTTCTTGATTCTTATTCTTTTTCTATATAGAAATTTATTAGTTATTATAATTGTATGAAACTGGATGAGCTAAAAATTCAGACATATGGCGATGGCCTAATACTGCTTGCTTAAAGTAGTTCATTGAAAAATAAAAAACGTTTCCTCAAAAACAGTTTTTTTTTTTCTACCGATTACCTTTTAAATCATTTGAACTGAAAATTTTGTTTTTAAGCAAACGCATATCAATTAGCACTTCGATTCTTGACCTACTATGAAAAATATTTTCTATTCCGTTTTAGTTTCCCTTGTATTAGAGCAATCGTCCTTAAAGCATTACGAAAAAATCAAACTTTAGCAGAAAAAGTGGGCGTTGAGGGGAGGCAGCTCCCCTTATATATGGAACACTTTCGATTTGTTTTAAGTTTTAATGTCCTTGTGTACTATCAAAAAAAATTTTTTAATATAACTGATTTTCGATATGAAAATTATTCCGTAATTAAATCATTCACAGGTATTTCACACAACAAAGAGAACTTAAGAACAACACGGACTACTGAAAAAAATAGGGAGGAAAGGATAAAACGTGAAACAACACACACAAAAAATAAAAACACATTAATTAGAAATTAAGCCTTTATTTTGCAGCAGAACAGAAGAAAGCTGACAATGTGTTTTATTTTACACCTGCTAATAATAATCGATTTTCAAAATACCCAATAAAAAAAAATGAGAACCAAAAGGAAGCTAGAAAATGAGCTAGACCGTCCACGCTAGATCGCTGAGTAAGTTAAGATAGACTGAAAATTTCAGAATAACAGAAAGTATTACACCTAATCCATGGAACCTCATGATCTCGTGCTTCAAAATTCTGCAGAAGATTTGTCTGATGTTTCTCAATGGAATTGACCAAGGATAGGTTTAGGCACTCGCTTGACCTACCGCACATTTAATATTAGTAGTGATGCCATAAGGCTTTTAAACGCGTCCATAGGGGGTAAACTATTATCGTTTTTTAGCAAGTGCATGTTATCTAATAGTTTCTTTTTAGAAACGCCAAATCAGGATTACCTTGATTTTTCTTTAAAAACCTTCAGAGGCTTCCTTACCCCAAAATGTCTAAGATTGTTAAGTCATAGATTTTCTTAGTGTTTAAAAAACCTTCAGGACTTTTTTTTACCCCAGGATCAGAGTGGTTGTTGTGTTTAAAAACCTACAAGGGTCAGGAAAAACCTTCAGAGGGCTTTTTACCCCAGGATTTCTATGGATAAATTTTTTTATCGAAGATAAAAGACTTTCAGGACTTCTTTACTTCGGAATTTCCTTGGTTGTTATGATTAAAACCCTACAAAACCCCCAGCAAATCTTGTTTTCTTTGACTGTTACGATTGCTTTTTTTATTATTGCCTATGACTGCACATTTATACCAGCTACTTTTGTCTGGAAAATATCACCCTAACGTTTACATAAAAATACTTTATCAATGAAAGGAGTGAGTAATATTCCTTCATTATACTAACAAAAGCAAACAAGTATCCTTTTTTCGAAATAATTATGAGCCATCCCCTAAGTTATAACCCTGAAAGTTTCGTGATATTCTAGCGTATTCTGTAATAAATTTCTTTTATGAAATTCTAGTTTAGCTACTTTTTCGCTATGTTGAAAAAGTGGTAGGGAAATTAAGATGGGAGTTACATACTTGTCCTGAGAAGGTATCTTAAGGAGCACACCCAAACTTATTTCATGACCCATTAAATAATTAAGCACTAAAACTCTCGGATGGGGGGATAGTGACAAACTTTTTAAAAGCTTTTCTTTTAAAAACTACTTTCATGACAATCTAAGCTGGAGAGCAGATATAAATTTGACAATGATAAAGAAAAGAAGAGGGTGTTTTTAAATCTTTAAACGACATTTTATGAGGCTTTTGTTACTATTTTATAGCAAGAATAAAAAAAAATTGGATTGAGGAATTAAAAATACTTAGTTCTAAATGAATGTGTTCTATGTTATGTGCTCTAAATGAAATTGTTTTCTTTTCTGATGTTTATTCTATTTTCTCTCTTATTACTCCACTATCCTCGCATTGTTTTGTGCAGTGGGTTGTAAATAAATGACTATTATTATAATTATGATTACTACTATTATTATTATTATTATTATTATTATTATTATTATTATTATTATTATTATTATCATTTGGTAGACTGAATTCTTTGCTTTTCTTTGAAAAACTTCTTTTTCTTATCACGGTAGGCAGTGAAAATTATGGTTTTTCTAACATCGATATAGAAGGGATGGGGATGTGATAGGGGCGACTTATGTTTTTCACTACAGAAGATGTAGTTTTACCCTTCGTGGAAAACTCAAATTCTATTTCTTCTTAAGGAAAATTTGGACCAATATACCCCATCCGAGAAAAAGTAAGAGCAAATAAAGCCTTGCCCCCTACTGCAGGCTCTTTAGGACAAGCGATTCCAATGCGAGATAGAGTTTCCAGCTAGTCTATGCCCTCCATACAAGGCGAGAATTCCCTGCCCTACATAGTCACGATGCTGGCCCATCTTTGCTCCACATGCTGGAGAAGAATGCTACCCTTTCGTTCCCCAAGCCCCATGATAGTTAGGCTGCAGGATCTTCTGTGTCCAAGATGCAAGCTGTCGATCTTAGTGTAAGTAGAACTTATTGATATTTATGGGCTGAAAAATTAAATTATATTCTTTTTAGTTTGCTATAAGGGGTCTTGTTCAATACCTTTGAAAGAGGGGGCTTAATGATATTGCCATATCCTGAAAATACCCCATTCTCTTCAGCACTAATAATGGGAAAATAACTAGGCTCTTGCCGCTCCTAAAAAATAGCTAAAGTAACACATTCTTTTCAGGTTAGTAATGGGAGCCTCTTGTTCCGTTATTTCTGAATGATTTGAGGCACCACTACTCCTTAGACTAATATCACATTCGTTTCAAGTTAATAAAAGACAAAATAACTAAGATCTTCATGCTTCTAACAATAATACGTTCTTGTGTTGAAAGCTATAAATTCTAAGAAGGAGATTTGGGGGTTGGGGGCGTTGCCAATAGGTTTTTTTCTAAGAAATCCAAGAATGTAAGGAGCCCCCTCGCCCCTCCTCAGGGAGAAATAGTTAAAAATAAGACATTATTTTCGGGCTAATAACTAAGATCTTTGTTCTTCTAAAAATAATACATTCTAGGATTTAAAACTTTTCGAAAGGGGATGTGTGGTTCTTTAGATTAATATTCCTTTCAAGTATAATAATGGGCCCATGGCCCTTAGTTTTGAAGGCTTTGAAGAGCCTTAGATTTATATTTTTCCGTATGCTAATGGACCCTGGCTCCTAGACTATTATTCTTTTTAATACTTAAAATCAAAAATAATTCAAAGGGAATAAATTCTTTTATTTTTTTCTAGGCCAAAAATGATAATCACCCAGCTTGGATCAAGAATCTTCTGGTCAATGTCTTCGGGGAAGAAGAATAAGCAGCAATGGACACCAACACCCCCTCAGTAATTTTTTTTAGACTGTTTAGAACATTATAATGCCTGAAACATAAAGAGGGCAATTTATTGGTAATTTTTGGTCGTTGGATTTACAGCTCGCTTTGTAGGGGGATATACACCCGAAGAAGATCCATGTATAGAATCATTTCTAGTCATTAAATTCTTAACTGATAGTGGTGTGTCAATACATATGAAGGGTCTACGATCTGCAGATCTACGATCTACGATCATTGCACATCTACGATCATTAATAAACTGTAGATGGTAGTGAGGTCTCAATACATCCGAAGGGTCCATTTTTAGGCCCATGCATAGTCAGGAAATTCTTAACTGGTAGTTTGGTCTCAATGCAATAAAAGTGCCATTATTTTTGTGCAATCGTCCATCTATCTAGTGCCTATTTATAGTGCCATCTATCTAGTATGCTATTATCTTTCAGCCTAATATAAATTCTTTTACAGCATACATTAATAGTGTTTCAATGAGATAATAGGCTCTTAATATTGTCTAGGCTTACATACCAGCATTACCACCGCAGTTTCGTGAAAGTGTATGAACACAACTACGGTAAAGTGAACTTGAGGGGGATTATAGTGCCGGGGGAGCCCTATTAGTATATTTTCCCCTCAACGCTAAATTTTTGGGCGATCCATTAGAACAAGTGCCGCCTAGTGAGGTGGAGTGGGTGTGGTAATTACTCCCCCTGATAAAATAGGATTGTTTAAAAGGTCAGAGTCACGGTCTGACATTTCTCCACTACCTTCAACAATTTTTTCTTACAAACACAACACATATCTTTATTTTTAACTGATGACTCGTCCTCTGGTGATAGAGTCATTAGATAATTTACTTTGCGCAGCCGTGAAATTGACTTATTGGCTGCTTCAATAAGTGCAACCCTGGCTGCACCTATACAATCTTCCCCACCCAATGTCTCGAATACCTCTATTAATTGCGTGGTATTACTCGAGTCTCTTTGAGTATGTTCATAAGAGACTGCAATGGCCTCATGCTCTTTAACACGTTTCGAGTTTGATGAATCGCACTGGTCAATGAGTTTGGCTTCAGTTTCTAATGCCACCTTTTGGTTCTGCAAAAGCAAATTGTGAAAATTTTTGAACCACAAGATCGCATTGTCAACCGAAACCGTTTCCACGGACGTTTACATGACGCTTAAAGTGCCTCAAGCTATGTTTTAATTTTAGTTCATTATACAATCGAGAAAGAAGCATCGGAAAAAAGTTGTATTTAACCCCCCTTTATTATATTTTGAGCCATTACTTAAAACCCGACTAATGTGCGGGAATAGGAAAGAAATGTCCAAATGAGTAAGATTCACTGACAGGCACGTAGAGATGCCAAACCCAGTGTTTCACCGATTCAATGGAAGGAGCTCTTAATGAATATATTACCCCCTTTTTATCTTAAGTTCACCCTCATCATATTCTGTGTCATTCTGTAACACTGAAATCCCAATGTTTAAATGCTCGTTCGCCCTCTCAAAAATATGAATCCCCTTAAGAGTAACAGGATTTTGCCCCTTCAAACAATTAAAATCTACTTCGGGAAACTTTGACCCCTCCCCACCCCCAGTACAACCCTTTAAGTTTAGATTAAAATTTTGAAAATTAAGCTTACCCCTCCCGCTTCTTATAACAAATTCCTTTTTAAACTTTTTTACATTTAAATCCAATCTTTTTATAAGTAAAACTATTGACCCTCTGCCATTTTGATTGTGATTTCCATCCCTATTAAAGATGCTACACGACAAATCCAAAAAATCTTTTCAAAATTAGGTAAGTCCAGGTGAAGTGTCTGCATCTCCGTTTGGAGGCAATGCGAGTACTCCTTACCCGTCTTGTCATTGATGAAAAAATTTTTGAGCGATGGATGCTTTGACAGTGCCCCTACCTATCACCCCCAAATATGTCGTTCAATAAGTGCCCCAATATTGCTGACTTAGGAGTATCCTATGCCCACTGGATCCGTATGGATACTACCACTTTTAAGAATATTGAATGGGTCTCCGAATTCAACTCTAAAAACATAAATATTTCTCAATGCGTTAACAGCTAGATACAAATCGGTTAAAACAAGGGGTGAGCCGGCACCAATTTGTCCTGGTTTCCCATATTACTGTCACTGCGAGGGGCAGGGACTTGATCTTCTAGTACCCTCTTGAACTCACTAGATGGAACTTGATTTTATATATTTCTAAAAATTCCGCATAAAAGTCAAAACCACTCACTACAGAGTCTAGATCAAAGCTGGGAAAAATATGGTAATAGGGCTCACACCTCTAATATAATCCTCATAACGTTCAGTTTCCACTGGGGTCGTACGTGAATTGTCACGAAATTCCAATGGCGACGACAGGATAGCCCTCTCAATTTTTGCCAATTATGTATCTGGTAATACCGGTATGTGAACCTAGAAAAATAATAAGAGCTCATTAGCTCAATGAAACACTCTTGATTTTATCCTGTGAAAGAACTTATATTAGGCTTAATGTTATTATTAGTCTAAAAATTCCTTAAGTGGGACGCTTTCTTATACTTAAGAGTGAGCGTTCTGAGCTAGAAGGACCTCACTACTACTTACTGCTTTAATGACTAGAAATTATTCCATACAACTGCCCCCAAATTTACATTTTGATGCGTTGGGACCACACTATTAGTTAATAATTTAATAATCAAAAAGTATATCATACATAGAACCTCAAAGTGAGCTCTCGGACCGTAGCCTCCATACCACTTGTTAAGAATTAAATGATGAGAAACTATATCATTTGTGAAACCCCAAACTGACCCTCAGGTCCATAACCCTCACATCACCAGTTATGAATTTAAGAAATTACCAGATAAACGTGGGGTATAGGGCGCCCTTTTTACGTTTTGTGTATTACAATATCCTAAAGGGTTTTGGAAATTTACTGAGAGGGAGGTTACGTCCATTGATGCTTCACCGAGAAATACCTCAGCAGATTGTTGATCTATGCTTGGATAGCATCATTGGCAACCTAGAAAAAGTGTGAAAATTGTCATCCCCTTGAAGAATATACGGTTTTCAGCAGTGAAAAGAGTATGGTATTAATTTAAGGGTCAGTGGCTTCTCAAACCCTTCAAAACTAACGGGCCAAGCTTATTATTAAGCTGAAAGTAAATGTGTAAATTTAGTTATTTTCCTGGGGTCTTCTCTAAAATTATCGAAAACCCCCAATAGTAAACTAAAGGGAATGTATTACTTTTTATAAGGATGGGGGTAGTTAGCATCACTATTCTTATTGTTGGAGAAGTTTATCTCGCATACAAATTTAGTTTTTAGCGTTAAATCATGGCGAAAAGCCCCTCAAAGCGTTTATTTGGCGGAAAAATGGATTAAAATTAAGGATAGGCAATACCATTAGACCCCTCTTTCAGAGGTGGCGGACAATGCCCCCTACATCCTAGTTATTTCCCCCTTTCTTAGTCTGAACATGAATATACATTAGATATAAAAAATGGTAAGTTTTTTACAGGCAATAAATAAGCTGTGTAAAAGAATATAAAAAGAATTTACACTTATATTAAGATCGGAAGCTCTATATAGCATAGAGTTAGAAGGCCCGGTATCAAAAGTTTGAAAATCGGGAGTGGAGGTCCTGATGGGGCAGGAGCCTCACTACCATGGACTATAGGTCTAGAAACTTCGGTAATTTCACTATCTTACCTGCGGAGGGTAAAAGGGACGGCATTCTTGGCATGCGTAATGACTGTTGGTCTTGAAGCCTCTGAGGGTCTTGAGGGGGGTATGTTCTTATCGCATTGCGATAATAGATCAGCTCCTATCCTCGCCCTCTTCTGGGGAGGAAGCTCAGAATTCTCCTTAAATAGAAATAAAATCTAAATTTTTCATTTAATGAAAAAATACATCTTACGAATATTAGTTTTTATAAATATGAACATATATGGCTAAAAATAATGTTAGCCTTCAGAAATAGCCTCATTGCTGCACCACTTACCTTCACGGAGGGCCAAAAAGTGCCTTAATGATACGGGACCATGGAGGGCAATCACCTTTCCTCTAAGAGAAATTCAAAGTTTCTTAGCCTAAGTAAGGGGGAATGTTTTTAGAGAAAAATTTAAATTAGTGAATATTATAGGCCTCTAAGTATTTTCTTGTGTTTTTGTTCCCTGTATAATATAGTAAAAGAAAACAGTCTATATTGCATTTGAGCTATAAAAGTTTTTTATAAAACCGTTCAAATTTAATAGAAGAATATTCTTAAAAAAGAATAAATTCAAATCTAATAAATAGACCTCTTTGCCCTCATATTTCTTGCACCTGCTTTTTTCCCTCTTCTTTATCACTGTCAGAAACCTAATGTCAAACTGCCCTCAGACTTAAATTTTGAACTTTATGTTTATGAATTTAATTTATAAATTTTGTATTTAAGCTTAGAAGTAGTTTTCACGGTCCGCGAAGATAAAGGAAACTTTTTCAAAGAGAATTAATGAAAAGCTTTTAAAAATGTGGCATTATTCCGCTGCTTGAGAATTTTAGTGAGAGTAATGTGCCTCAATTCACACTTATTCCTTCAAAGAGCGTTAAAATGGGCTTGATACATACCTCAAAATACCCTTCCCCACACAAGTCTGTAGTCCCTTCTTTAGAAAATTCATTTTCCTAAACTAATCCTCTTTTTCAAAATAGCAGAAAGTAGCTAAACTAAAACTTTTTGGAGAGTTAGGGTGTATTCTTTATGAGAAATGTGTTTAATAGACTACATTAGAGGAAAAAAAACCACACTCAGTAAACGTTTACTCTATTGCCTAGGGTTCCATCTAACTCTATTAAGGGAGGAGGGGTTTCTCTCCAATAATTGGATACTATTTTCAAAAGAGAACACTTCTTTGTTATTTTTAATTACTATAATGAAAGAATATTATCCGTGCCCTCATTTAACGCCTGTATGAAATATATTTATGTAATAGTTTTGCACTAGAATTCAACGTTTAGGCTGATATTTTCCAGACGAAAGCAGCTGTTGTAATAGCGTCCCTTTTTCAGTAATTATTTAACGGTATGTATGGTACCTGTCCTACAGTAGTCTAAACTTAATAGGAGGCAGGTGGCTACCCGATTGGGAGCTGTCAGAATTTTTGACCACTAATGGAAAAATGCGCTTTCATATTGGGGGCATGATCTTAGTGGTAAAAATAAGCTTATTATACCTGAAATAAAACTTTTTAAGAGGGATGGGTGTTAGGGTTTTAGTTTCTTATCTAATATAGGGTGTCAAATCAGCTTAAATTTGGGTAAGTCCATCTTATTTTTGGTTGGGGGAGGGAGTATATAGATAGAGAGACTCACCTGTTGACATTTTTGAGATAATTCCTTTTTTTTAACTTGAGTTTTGCCACTTTTAGAATCTTATGTAAGACTTATGGGGAACTTCATTCAGTACCTGTTTTTATATTCCCCAGAGACAAAGGGATTTACTCGGTTCCCGTTGGGATAATAGCAGATCACGTGACGCTTCTGTTTCCAGGAAATAGCGGCACACTGACAAGCCTTTGTTCCTAGGAAAATCATTATATGTCTAGACTCTCTAACAGTTCTGGTCATAGAGAATGTCAACAAAAATCCCTTGTTTGCTGACACGAAATGATTGTAAAACATAACAATAATGGGATGATGCCTTTACATGAGGGAGGATCCTTGCGGGTTTTTAAACATAACAAGCAAAGAAAACTTGATTTAGCTGGCCCCTGAACCTTTTTAAACACTCAAAGAAACTATGACGTAGCATCCAAAGAAATCCTGAATTGGCAGGCCCTGAAGGTTTTTCCCAACATCCTTAGGTTTTCAGTCATAACAATCAAGGAACTCCTTAATTTAAAAATCCCTGGGTCTCTTTATAGTGGTATATAACGTATAATAACGTTATAACAAACAATTACGTTATAGTAGGGAATATAAAACTGAAAGCGTCATTAATATTAGGCACTAGAACTGCTTTATGTTACAACATTACCAGCTGGTCACGCTACCAATAATTATTTTTGGAATTTTATTCAAAATAAAACATATTCTAAGAAGCAGAATAGTTGGAGCTGTGAGTTTTAGGTATACTTATTGAGGATTGTCCCAAAATCTACAAGAGATAAAAAATGTCAATTTTCGATCTAAAAAAGATAATCTCATATTTTAAATGAGTTTACGATTATATTACCCCTAAGAGGTTTAATTTCCGAGTTATGGCAGGTTTTTTTTTTGTTCTTGATATACGTTATTTGGTAAAATATAAAAATGCATGCGTTATTTTTTGGTAAACAAATTTACCTTTTGCAAACTTTACATTAGTTTTCTCCTGTATTTTACAATTTCCATATTCGGAAAAAAACCTCTGAGTTTTATCCCTTGCTGTTTCTGAACTGTAGACGCCTGATTACAATAAAAAAAAGGAAAAAAAAGTAGTTTGACTGTTCCAAACCACAATAAGTAAATTGCATGGAAGTTAGGTAATTTTTTTCAGTTTGAGAGCTCTCTTAGACAAAACTCTTTAATAACGCTTATTGTAGGCTAAGAGCCTAAGTGAGAATCGTCCAATGGCACTAGGGAGCTTCCCCTTTGGAACTAATATGCACAGAAGATCAATTTTTAGGAACCCGTTCCATAGACAGATCGAATTGAGTAATTATGATAGCATTGCCAAAGCACTAGCCCTCACTGTCTAGCCTTAACTTCACTGAAATACTACAGCTTCTCATGGAGATATTTTGATAGCGAAAGTTAGCTTCCTCCCCTAGGGAGAAATTATATGAGGGAGCCCCCCCCTCACAAAACGGACCTCTTTGACCACCAGGTCTGGTTAAGATTCCATTTCTCCTTCTTAAAGGCGTCCTTCCCCACAGGGCTCAAATCAAATATTGACTCTGAAAAGATATTTCCAAGTTACCTGATTTTATTTTCGCTTTGTTTCATCGAGTTTCAGCAACCCGTTATGATGAAGTGCAGGCCTTTAAATGACACGAAGGGGGATGTTACACTAAATTTTCCGTCATTTTTGTTGAAATCGGACAGTCAGTTCACCCGAAGCAGGACCAATGATTCGCCATAGTGTACTTACCTTCCTTGACTCATCTTATTAAGCATTAATACTCTTTGTATCAAGTTGATTTTATTTCGGCAAAATAAAAAATGCTCTAAGATTTACTTAGCTATTCTGAAGAATATCTATTTGACATTATTTGCCTGGGCTGACCTTAAAAATTCTATAACCGGTGTTATAAATTATAATTGCTTGTCAATTAAAACACAATGATGCGACTAAAGCAACTTGACAGTAGTTTGGCAAAATTTGTGTTAGATATTTCCTTTGAAAAAGAGTCGAGAGCTGTTTCGAGCAAGCTTAAATTGTTTTACCTGGTTGATTTGACTCAATCTGTCTTCCCCTGAAAGCTTAGAAAGTTTATTTACTACTGACACTCGGCCAAGCACCTGACAAATGAGGCAAATTAGTTATCCAGCTTTAAACATCCGTAGCATGACATGAAATTTTATTTTGAGGGACAGAATTGAATAAAAATGGAGCACTTTGACAAAGTCCAATGTCACGATTTCTGCCAAGGATGAAGATAAATCACACTTAAAAAATGTCACACAATAATTTTTCTCAACCCGTGTGTCCTTGCTCAGATTTTTTTTTCCTTATTGCCACACAAAAAAAGCGATAGCTAAAGATTCTTTTATCTAATGTTAAAAAGTTGCACCAAAATTAATGAATGAAATTGCCCTGTTTTCATCACAAGAGGATCATTTAGTTTTCACTATCAATTAGTGAATTTGCTGAATCACTCAATATGCATTTATATACTTTTATTTATTTATTTTGTTGAGTTTAAAAAAATTTAAGACCTTATTCAGAATGCTCGAATTCCAAAAACCTGCGACTGGCTGAAAAAAGGAAATCGTGGTGTTGGGGCTTAAAAAAAATCAAACAGATCCAAAAAATGGACAACGAATTTTCCTTCAAAAACTTTTGGCAGCTAAGGAGGCAAGAGTGGCCATAGGAAAATCAGCTACCCTTACGAATGATAAAGTAGCCACTTGTATAATTAGTCAATTTAGCACCATTTTAGGAGCGAAGAGCTTGATTGTACTAAAACAACTGTTTGGTGCTAAAAATACAAGTGGCTATGCTTAATGGAGAAGAGAATTTGGGAATTGGCCCTCCAACGCAAATAGAGTCTCATTAACTTTAATATTCCAAGGAAACACATGACCTAAATACACTCATTAGTTTAAGCATAGACAAAAAAGGGACATATTCGGGACAAAAATTACACCAGCTAACCTTACACTAATATATCAAAATATGGATCCATGTGTTTCTCCAATTGTCAACTACAGTGGAAGAGATGTAATGGTTGGTGAATTCCAGGTTGGCATAACGCTTACCGGTTATTAAGAATTATCATGGGCTCCGTTATTCTATTTTAAGCTTTTCACTCTGAAAATTAAGATTTAGTCAACATTGCCCGGGTATGTAAGATTGTAACGTTTTACATCTAGAGTTAAACAGACATTTCGTAATGCCGGATAAGATATCTTTAATGTCTTTTATTTGAAATGGTTGCATTGATTATCAACTTCTTAGCGTCGCGACTCTCCTCTACAATAAGTAGGTTATTTTCTGCCAGCAAGAGTGATTACATGCAACTACCAACAACAGGATGACTTTAACTGACTTTATAATAATAATAATAATAATAATAATAATAATAATAATAATAATAATAATAATAATAATAATAATAATAACAATAATAATAATTTATTTATGCCCTCTTTACATTCAAAAGATGTACACAGAGGAGTATGAAAAGAAAACTGAAAAATATAAAAATTACACTTCTAATGAAAATCAGTAGATCATAGCTGTTTTTTTGCACATAACTCAAAAACCACTCACAAAAAATGACCTATAAATAATAACATAACTCATAAACATAACTCATAAAATAGCACCCATAAACCCAGCGCGTAAATAAGTATTTTATTACAGAAATAACGACAGAACTATTTTTCCACTAAATGAGACAATTAAGGGGAAATTTTATTCTATTTTTCTAGACCGTCTAAGAAATCGGTCGTATTGTTGATCCATTTTAACAGTAATATCAAATATTCCGAATTGTCGTATAATATAATTGTTTTTGAACCATAGTGGAATTCCAAGAAAATATTTACAAAACTTAAGAAATGGAACAATGAAAAATACATGAGGTGCAAACATTGAATTATAAATTATAATTCAATGTCAATTCATATGACATTTTGTTCTCTTTACTATACAATTTTATCATAAAAACTTTAAAAGATTTTTTTTTCCTGCAAAGTTCCTGGTCACTGCGAGGTTTTTACTTTTCCTTGTTATTTTGAAGGCGTTTTCATATAACTTGAAATTTCATCTATTGTTCTAAGCTATCAAACTACAGGAGTGGTCCTAATAAGTACAGAGAATGTTTGATGGGGCTACAGTTTAAAACATTAACAATGTTGATTTCTTTTCTAATACAAGAATAGGAATACATTGTTCTTTGCACTTAGTTAGCTTTCAAATATTTATTTGCAATATTAAATGTTTATGCATTTACGTATTAAAAACAAAAGAAATAACAAAAATGTACTGCAGGTATTCTGTGGGTAGCGTGAAAAAATTAAAAGGGAATTTAAAAAATTCCATTATCATTCCATTTGGAATAAGGATTTGCTATTCCATTTGGAATACTCCTTTATTATTCCACTTGGAATAAGTTCTTACTCCATTTCAAATAAGACTGCATTAGCTCATTTTGCTAAAAATGAGTAAATTATGCTGCAACGTAAAAAGAGCAGAAGGAATTTGAGTAGAATAACTGTTTTCCTCTGATAAAGAGATTCTTACTGCGTGTTCTAGTTTTCGATGTCACTTTTTGATGATGGAGACGCTGTAATTGATACGTCTTAGGCAAGTGTGGTATGGAGGAGGAGTGTCCGTAGCTGTCTTGGGCTAAAGTGGCTTGATGCTGCGGTGAGTCATTGGTAGTAGAAGTAGTAGTAGTAGTAGTAGTAGTAGTAGTAGTAGTAGTAGTAGTAGTAGTGGTAGGAATAGTAGTTGTAGCAATAGTAGTAGTAGTAGTCGTAGTAATCTAAGCGACCGTGTTTCATATACGATCTAGAGTTTTTGACCGCCTTAGCTTGAGCCTCAAAACTGAAAATTGCGTTCCTTAATTATCATATTTGCATGTATGTGTGTATGCATACAAGCCCCAAATTAAGGACGAGGACAAAGTACCACACACTACAGATAGTCACGGTATTTCATCCTCAGATAAAAATAAAAAGAGAGCGAGACTGTTTATGGACGAAAAAACACTTTTTTTTCCTTCTACAAGAAGGATAGTGTCTTTTCCTTTTAAATTAAACAAAAAACAAGTTTTTTTTCAAATGAAAGTAAGGAGCAACAATAAAACTCAAATACGAACAGAATTATTCTGTATATGAATGGGTTGACCCCCTCCTCAATACTTTGCTCTTCACGATGAAATATTTAAAACTTTTAAAGAACCTTCCTATTCTCATTAAACTGCACGGTGTTTTAAGAGTCGTTCTCTAAAAAATGGGACAAACAGTCAAACTATAGCGTAAAAAGTAGGGTATTGAGGAGGGGGCACCCCTACATATAATTAAATAAAAAACTAGTTTTTTAAACTGAAAGTAAAGAGCGACATTAAAACTTAAAACGAACAGAAATTACTCCGTATATGAAATGGGTTGTCCCCTCCGCAATCCCTCGCTCTTTACGCTAAAGCTTTTAATTAATTTTAAGGTAGAATTGTGGCAAAGAGTCAAACTTTAGCGTAAAGAGCGAGGGATTGCGGAGGGGACAACCCATTTCATATAGGGAGTAATTTCTGTTCGTGTTAAGTTTTAATGTCGCTCCTTACTTTCAGTTAAAAAAGCTAGTTTTTTTTATTTAATTTCTGAACGTTTTTGAATTAATGTATGTTTTATTTTGGCTCTCCGTACATAAATTATTAAAATGAAATTTGTATATTAATTCTTTTTTTTGGCAAAATGGCTTTCTCTTAGTTTTGATTGGACAATTTTGAGAAATAAGAATTGGGGAGGCCTAGTTGCCCTCCAATTTTTCGGTTACTTAAAAAGGCAACTAGAACTTTTAATTTAGCGAACTTTTTGTTAGTAAAATATACGTAAGTTAAGAATTAACTTACGTAACAAACTTTTATATTCTTTTATTTTTATTATGTATAAGAGGGGGTTTGTACCCTCGTTAATACCTCGCTCTTTACACTAATTCGTAAGTTTTGTCCCAATTCTTTAAGAATGACCGCTGAATCTGAAAGGCCGTAGAATAAAGAGTTGAAACTACTAAAAATATTTTAGCATAAAGAGCGAGGTATTTATCTCCTCCTAAATACCTCGCTCTTTATGCTAAAGTATTTTTAGAACCCCTCATATGCGTAATAATCTCTGTTCGTTTTAAGTTTCAATGCTATTCCTTACTTTCAATTGAAAAAACGTTTTCATGTTTATTTTTTCATTGTTTTTTTATAGTAATGCTAGAAAATCCTGCGCCCTTTTCATTGAATTTTTCTTCCCCCATGACATATTCCTCCAAGGAAAGATCTTCCCACATAGCCCCCTCCCTCAACCCCAACCCCCACACCAAAAAAATCCCCCTGAAAACGTCTGCACATTTCCCAATAACCATTACTGTATGTAAACACTGGTCATAGTTTGTAACTTACAGCCCCTCCCCCAGGGATTGTGGGGGAGTACGTCATTCCCAAAGACATAGTTTTTGTGGTTTTCGACTATGCGGAAAAAATGGCTTTCTCAAAATTTTGATCCTTTGACTTTGGGAAGAAAAGAGCGTGGGAGGGGGCCTGGGTGCCCTCCAATTTTTTTGGTCAATTAAAAAGGCCATTAGAACTTTTCATTTCAGTTAGAATGAGCCCTCTTGCGACATTCTAGGACCACTTGGTCGATACGATGACCCCTGGGAAAAAAACAAAAAAAAAACAAATAAACACGCACCCGTGATTTGTCTTCTGGCCAAAAATACGAAATTCCACATTTTTGTAGATAGGAGCTTGAAATTGTTGCTATAAGGTTCTCTGATAGGTTAAGATTCTATGACTTTTAGGGGGTGTTTTCCCCTATTTTCCAAAATAAGGTAAATTTTCTCAGACTCGTAACTTTTGATGACCAACACTAAATTTGATGAAACTTATATATTTAGAATCAGCATGAAAACTCGATTCTTTTGATTTATCTATTAGCATCAAAATTCCGTTTTTTAGAGTTTCGTTTAATATTAAGCCGGGTCGCTCCTTACTACAGTTTGTTACAACGAACTGTTTGATTACTGTTCGTTTTAAGTTGTCCGGTTGCTCCTTACTATCAGTTGCAAAAACTGTTTTTTTATTTGATATCTGATCTTTTTTTAAATAATGCTGGGAAATCTGGCTCACCCTTTATTAAAATTCCCTTCCCTCACGAAAAACTCCTCCGTGGAAGATTCCCCCCTGTAAAATTTCGTGCAAACGATTCAGCCCGAAAAATTACCCTTAGAATACTTTCATTTGGAGAATGACTTGAAGCTCTAATCGTTTTCTCGATAATTTCCAGGAAATCCCCCTTTCCTGGAAAGTTTTTTTCCCAGAAATCAAAACTTGCTTAAAATTTCCCCAACACAATTCCCCCAGCACATGTCCGCATGCAAGATTGAGTTGGCAAAAAGAAAGTAAGACAAATACAAAGAATTTCGTATAGGAATTCTATCAAGCCCCCACAGCGTAAAATTTCCCCTGAAAAGTTCACCCCTGGAAATTTCCCTCCTCACGATAAATCATCCCCATGGAAAAATTCACCCCAAGCACAAATCTCCCCTACAAAAAAATCTGCATACTTCCCAATAAGAAATACTAAAAGTAAAGTAAATTTTATAACTTAAAGACCCAGGGGCTGTGGGGGGTCATTTTATCTCCAAAGGCATGGAACCTTTAAACTACGCTGAGAAAAATGGCTGTTTCAAAATTCTTATCGAATTACTTTGGTGAAAAAGGGCGTGGGAGGGGGGCATTAAGATTTTTTAACGTTTATGGGGTGTTTCCCCGCTTTTTAAAAAACCAGGCACATTTGCTCAGCCTTGTACCTTTTGATGGTAGGAGGCCTCGTACCTCGTACCTTTTGACCTTATATTTTTGGAATCTGCATAAAAATCCCATTCTTTTGATGTATATATTATTATCGAAATCTTGTCTTTGGACTTTCGGTTACTGTTGGGCCGAGACACTCCTTACTTATAGTTCTTTACAATTAACTGTTTGAAAAAAAGTTCGCTGTGACTGAAAAACTGAAAATATTATCTCTTTAGCAGCACGAATTTGATTCTTTAGTTGTTTTGGTTTGCCAATATTTGATGGATAAATTGCACAGATTAAAAATCGACGTTGCCAAACAGAGTCACTCTCATTTTCACTTGGACTAACAGGGTTTTTTTCTGCTTGCATAACTAATAGCACAAAATAATCACGTTTAGAGCAATTTAAAAAATAAAACAAGTTTTTATCCTGAAAACGAAAAGGGTTGTTAAAACTTAAGAGACAAGGATATATATATATATATATATATATATATATATATATATATATATATATATATATATATATATATATATATATATATATATATATATATATATATATATATATATATATATATATATATATATATATATATATATATATATATATATATATATATATATATATATATATATATATATATATATATATATATATATATATATATATATATATATATATATATATATATATATATATATATATATATATATATATATATATATATATAAACTGGGTGATCTGGCGTATTCCACGACATGGGAAATACGCCACGATGAAGAAAATACAAATTTCATTAAGAACCGGTCATCCGTTCTTAAGTTAAAAATACCTCAATTTTTCTAATTTTTCCAAATGAACACCCCCCAGCTCCCCCAAAGAGAACGGATCCGTTCCAATTATGTCAATCACGTATCTATAACTTGTGCTTATTCTTCCCATCAAGTTTCATCCCAATCTCTCCACTCTAAGAGTTTTCCAAAATTTCCAGTTTCTAAGATTTCTGTTTCCCCCTCCAGCCCCCTTTATCCCCAGATCCAACTCGAATTGAAAATGGAGCATCTGAAACATAAGATCCGTCTATATATCAAGTTTCATTAAGATCCGATCACCCATTCGTAAGATAAAGATACCTCAATTTTCATGTTTTCCAAGAATTACGGATTCCCCCTCCAAATCCCCGAAATGTCACCGGATCTGGTCGGGATTTAAAATGAGAGCTTTGAAGCACATGATCCCTCTAAATGTCAAATTTCATTAAGATATAACCACCCGTTCGTAAGTTACAAATACCTCATTTTTTCTAATTTTTCGAATTACTCCCCCCCCCAACTTCACCAATGAGAGCGGATCTGGTCTGGTTATGTTAGTCACGTATCTTGGACTTGTGCTTATTCTTCCCACCAGGTTTAATCCTGATCTCTTCGCTTTAAGCGTTTTCCAAGATTTCTGGTTCCTCCCCCCAACTCCCCCCATCAATGACGCTGGATCCGGTTGGGACTTAAAATAAGAGATCTGAGTTACGAGGTCCTTCTAAATATGAAATTTTATTAAGATCCGATCACTCCTTCGTAAGTTAAAACTACCTCATTTTTTATAATTTTTCAGAATCAACCCTTCCCCACAAGCTCCCCTAAATAGAGCGGATTCGTTTCAGTTAGGTCAATCACGTATCTAGAACTTCTGCTTATTTTTCCCCATCAAGTTTCATTCCGATCCTCCCACTCTAGGCTTTTTCCAAGAATTTATGTTGCCCCCAACTACCCCAATGTCACCGGATTCTGTTGGGATTTATAATAAAAGCTCTGAGACAGGATATCCTTCTAAATATCAAATTTCATTAAGATCCGGTCACCTGTTCGTAAGTTAAAAATACCTCATTTTCTCAAATTTTTCCAATTTAACCGTCCCCCACTCCCCCTCCAGATGGCCAAATTGGGATAACAACAATTTATAATTTAATCTGGTCTGGTTCCTGATACGCCTGCCAAATTTCATCGTCCTAGATTACCTGGAAGGGCCTAAACTAGCAAAACCGAGACAGATAGACAGACCGACCGACAGTATTTGTGATCGCTAAATGTCGCTTGGTAGATATCAAGTGCCATAAAAAGAGGAAAGAAAAGTAAAAACGACGAATATTTCGAAAATAAGCACAATGAAAAATAAAATAGAAATAAGAAGAACAACAACAACAACAAAAGAAAAGGAAAAAAAGAAGAACATAAGCTCTTCTTGTCTTCCTATTTATTTTAGCCATTATTCGTATCATCATATGAAGGCGAGAGCAATTTAACATGGATACTTGAGCTAGATTATAAGCAAACTACAGTCATTAACCCAATAAATAAATCACAAATACTCATCATAAACTTTAAATCCACTAAAAAAATACTAAGCGACAATTTCAATCTATTTCTCACACATGTATCTCACTTACAGGAATTTATACCACTTAAGCTTTACTTTTTGTTCATTATCACTTAAGCACAATACAGGTGGGACCACTGGGGGGATCCAAGCACTAATTCACTTTACTCTAAATTCTTTTTGTTTAATTCTAAAGGAATTGCGAAGGTCACGAACTCCTTTTGTCACATCATCTGTCATATAGGTATAAGGGGATTCACGTCCGACTCCTCTTCCGAACGGGTTTTCACGTAATTTCTTTTTTCCCCGAAGCATACAGAATTTGTCCTTATCATCCTGAAGCTGGATTTGGATAAATCGATCTCTAAACTCAAGTAGCTCATATCGGATATTAATTCTAAGGTGGGAGAGTAAGGTAGCACAATGGTCTTTAGCCCTTGATTAAGATCCATTTTGAATGTTCCATATAATAACATTCCTTCTTCTATTCACGTTTTCTAACATAAGGACTCTAGATGCTAATTCACTCGAACCAGGCTCTTTTTCAATTTGGTTTCGTAATGCCGATATTTCCTGCTTGATACTAGATAATTCATTTTCTTTGGCCGTTTTTGCTAATTCTAGATCTCCAACGCGAGATTTTAGGGACTCTAAACCAGATATAATGTCAACAATTTTCATTTTTATTTCTAAAACATCATTTTTAGTTACTTCGACTAATTAAAGGATTTTATCTAACTTTGAGACCTTATTAGTCGACTCCGTGGATCCTTTTGAATCCTATAAATCACTTTGTCTTGATTGCTTCCCGCTATTCTTAACCATATTCATATTCGAAAATGTTTAGAAGTTTTCAAAACAATAGATAAGCAAACGCCCAAGATAATTCAAATCCAATTTTGTACAGCGCTCGCAATAATCATGCTACTTCTTCAAATTCATTGAAAAAATATCAAAGAATTTACTTGTCAGCGTTAATCCGGCTGAAAATTGTATAGTGCAAATACAGATGTTCATTGAATGAATATTAGTTCAAAACTGGAGGGGATGGTCGTGTGAACTTCAGAAAAGACTCATTTTGTTGGAAATGTATAGTTCTAGTTCTCTTTTAAGAGTCAAACATGATGGAAACCAACAAGCCCCCCCCCTTAGTATCCTTTTTTTTCGAAACGAATTCAACTGAAATTGTGAGATAGCCAATTTGTTACCAATTAATGACAACGTCAAAAGTAAATGGAGGGCGATCGTCCCACCCCAAGCCTATCATCCCCGAAACACATCTGATCGAAATTTTAAGAAAGCTGTTGTTTAAAGTTCCAGTAATTATGTCTTTGCGGATATCAACCTCCCCACGGTGTGGGTATGCATATTTCAACTTTACTTTCCAATAAGACGAAGGACATTCAAGTGAGCTTTTCAGAAAATGGTAAGGCGATTGTTGAACTAAATCAAAAAAAAGTTATGTGTATACGGATTGTCAAAAGGGTACAACATAGGAATAACTTAGTATATTAATTTGGAATATTCAGGAAACAGTGTGGGAGACGATCAAAAAGGCGATTTTGTAATCTACCAACACTACTACAACTACCACCACTACTATTACCACACTTCCTACTACTGTTACTATTATTACAACCTATATTACTACTACTGCCACTAAAGCTTAGGCTTATACTATAAATTCTATCTTATACCACTACTACTATTACTATTGCTATTAAGGCGAAACATAAAGGATATATAGAAACTGTATGGAACTAATTCAAAATACAATATGCCCACACATGTTGTCAAGCAGACTCATTAGAAATGCTTCAGGAACGGTTGATGGTATTAAGCTGAAACTTCCAGCGTATTTTGAAGGGGGTTTTGAGAAGACCAAAGGTGCTATATGCATCCTGCTTTAATAACTGCGCAAGCTAAGGGTATTAAGGTGGAGCTTTTTAAGGAATATTTAGGCGGATGTTTAACTAATTCAAAACAAAACATAAGGATGTGGACTTTCAAAAAGATGAAATATGAAGAACAACTTATATTGTTTAAGAGTAAGGTGTGGGAGATTTCGAGCTAGCCAGAAGGCACTAAGAGCATACTATTAATGCTACCACTACAGTTACTATAACTAATGACGCTAAGGGAATTGAGGCGAAACTTCTGGGGAGCATTTTGGGGGAATTTGAATTAAACGAATAAACTGTATGCATGCAGATTTTCAAAAGGGCATATTAGTTATTTCATAGGCAGCACCACTCTATAATAGCTCGAAACATCATTGAAACTCTTAAAGGAGCTAATTTGACTAAAAATTAAAAGTTCTGGCATACTTTTAAGAGTAAAAATAGATTTTGAGGGCAAGCAGCCCTTCTTTCAAGTCTAATTAATTTCCATACGCATTCAGTCAAAATTCTGAGACAACCATTCTGTTCAGCATGGTAGAACAGTCCAGAAACTATGTTTAAAGGGATATTGGGCTTATTAACCCCGGACAATTATGAAATTGGTCCATTATGCTTTAAAAGTAAATGATTCTTTAAACTAAATGAAAAGGCATTGTGTTTATGGTTGCCAATAAGACACCTGAGCAGCAAATCGAACGACTGGGGTATTATGTTGAAGCTTTTGGGCTACTAATATTGCTACTTCTGCTTTTACAGTTTAAATACACAAGAAGAGTTTAAAGGTATTGATGTTCTCAAAGAGCACAGATAGAATCTTTTTCAAAACTATATTAAATTTTATTTTTCAGGTCATCTTCAGGAGTTATAAAATTAAATAAAAGAAATAGTGTTTATTTTAGGATTGAAAATTGTTAAAAAGTTTCTCCAACATACAAATAGCAACCCTTCTTGTAGAATAATTATAGAATAAAATTACTATTGAATAAAATTATAATTCTTATAGAATAAATTGTAAAAACAATGAAAAATAAAAAAAACAATGTTGGTTGTAAAAAACGAGCGAACAGATATTAATTTAAAAAACTTTTTCCACAAAAGATTCTTTTAAATTAATTATTTTTTTAAATTAATTTTGGAATAAAGGTAGAATATTCAAAAATTCTTTCATTTCTTCATTTATTCTATTTGTTATAATTTCTTTTTGGCTTTGCATTTTTTAATGTGGGGGGAATTTGCACGGTGGTATTTTTCCAATAGGGAATTTTCCACGTAGGAGATTTTCTAAACACAGCTTCAAGGTTTTTTTTAGCTCTTCTTCAAGCTAGATAGCCTAAAGCCCTATTTTTCAAAAGATTTCTTGCGCAGAAATTGTGAAGGGTCAGAAACATCATAAAATAATACATCCAACAATGTTAGTAAGTAACTATGGAAAATGCAAACACTTGCTAATCCAAATATTAATATTTACCAAAAACTATTTGCCATTGTAATACAATGTTCAAATATTGACCGTTTAACGCCTCAGAAAATGAAACAAAAAAGATATTATCAAACAATATATGGCAACAAACTCGGGAGTTCCTGAAGCCTATAGTAACCAGAACTCTTATAACTGTTATTACATAAAAATAATTGTCTTACTATACTGATTCCAAATATGTAAAATTCCGTAGGTTGAATGTTATCCATAAAAACTAAGAGCCTGAGAAAATTTTCCAGATTTTCGGAAAAGGAGGAAAAAACTCCCAAAAATGCAAGCAATCTTAATGAGGATCACATCGTTAGATTCATCATATTAGAGATCCCTGATGTAAGAGCCGACATCCCCCCGGAAAATTACCCCTCCCCGTGGAACATAAACCCAGGAAATGTCTCCTGCACAAAATAACCCCCAATCCACCCCCCATAGAAAAATACCCCCTGGTAAATATCCCCCCGAAATTACCCCCGAGGAAAATAGCCCCTGTAGAAAATACACCCTGAAAAATATCAATTCCATATTTCTTTTGCGTTGTTTAAAGCCTTTCTGATCCCTACCTCCGTCTCAAGGTCGTAGATATTTCAGAAGATGCTCATACCATCAGAAATTGAGGGTTCTGGTCCTTTTGTTGTAAATCGAAAGTAATTGGAGACCAGCCAGTCACGGGAGGACAGTTTCAGGGGGGTATTTTCTAGCGAGAAGGGGTATTTTTCGGGTGGTATATTTTCTGGGAGGGTGGTATTTTCCACGGGGTTATATTTCGTGGGTGTATTTTCCGAGAGTATGTTCTGGGGGGCATAAACACCTAGACCCCTTGATGTATAAGTTTCAAGCTCCTACCTACAAAATGTGATTTTTTTTTCTCAGAATGAAGACAACGGATGCATGTGTGTTTTTTTATTGTTCTTTTTTCAGGGTCACCATGTCGAACGAATGGTCTTAGAAGATGAGGATGGGGCTCATTCGAACTAAAACTATGAGTTCTTGTACTCTTCTTAAATGAATAAAAATATTGTGCCCGGGAAAAGTGGCGTTTTCTGCCACTTCAGGGTATTAATCTACTATTTTGCCCTAAGGGGACCAAGTTGCTATTGATTCTGAAAATCGAAAATTCTGTAATAGCCATTTAATTTAAAGATATCTAAAGACTATATATTGAGTGTCCCAGTTACAGAGGTACTAATACTGCATAGTGGTGCATTCTGTATTCTTTCCTCAAAAGTCATGCAGTCCATAGAACTGCATGTCCATGCAGTCATGCAGTCCATAGGTTCATATGAGTACTTATCTTAATTAAATAAAAAAATCACGTTTTACAACTGAAAGTAAGGAACAGCATTAATACTTAAAATAAAAATAAATTATCACATATATGAGGGGGGTTCAACCCCTATTCAATACCTCACTCTTTACGCTAAAGTTCAAATTTTACACCAATTCTTTAAGAATGACCCCTGAATCACAATGGCCGTTTAACTCGAGTAAATAGCTCTTTTGGAAGTACCAAGAAAATTTTAGTGTAAAGAGAGAGGTATTGACAATAGGGCAAACCCACTCAAATACGTAATAATTTCTATTCGTCTTAAGTTTTAATGTTGCTCTTTACTTTCAGTTGAAATAGCTTGTTTTCTTATTTTATTCTGATTTTTTTAAATAATGCTGGGAAATTCGTTGTCCCCTTCATAGAAATTTCCCTTGCTCCATGAAATCTTTCTCCAAGGAAAGATCGGTCAAAAAAAACAACCTCTCACCGATCTACGAGGTTGCAGCAACTGCTGCAACTACCATGAAAGCTCGATTCTTTGTTCAGAAAGAAGAATAATAAAGAACTCGAGATATCTCCTGTTGAGTGTCTGCAAAATCATGCTTACACAACATCAACATGTGGTGATGACCCCCACCCTCGGTTACCGAAGAAGCGTCAAGGCAGAAAATTCATGTTGGTATTTTTCCAGTAGATCAAAGCATTCCTGTTTAGTATTATATTACTTTTCTTAAGCCTGTCGAACTTGAAAAACAACAACATCATCGGAGACTGGTTCAAAACAAGTACAAAGCTAGCTGTTAATCATCCAAATTAAAACACGTTGACTTCAAAATAGAGTGAAGTTTTCTTTTGCAACAAATGATTTAGAAAGTGAATTATAATTTTGCAATTGAATTAAGCTGCACACTAAAACTAGTTTTGACATCTCTTGTTCGGAAATTTTGGAATAGATGAAGCAACGCTGGCAAATCCGAGCATTGACAAGAGAGGACCACATACTTTTTTTCTTCTTTTTGTTCATCCATGATCAAGCAAATGACAACGCTTTAAATGCAAAAGCAAGTGTATTGTGCGAAGTTTTATATTTAATATTTAGTACGGAGCAAAAAAAAATGGGGTTCGCTCTTTACTAGGGTTCAGCTTTCCTGTGTGTGATATATTTAAATGATAATAAAAAAGAGAGGCCATTTCGATATTAAATACCTTGCATACAAAAACATTCTCCTCTCTAGATTTCAAATAATTGCTGCATAGTTCACTTCTTTTAAATATATTTTCAATAGCTTAAATATCTCGGAAATCGACCACTGAATTACTCAGGCGTGATGGAAGTTTCCTTTGAAGTACTCGCCTAAATTATCTATATATATTTTCAATGTTTTGAGTTAGATCATCTGAGGGAATAGATCCAACGATAATGATAAGTAAACTGAATGATCTGGTAGATGAAGATTAGAGGAAAGTATGGATTTGGAGGAAAGATTAGAGGAAAGATGGGATTTGGAGGACGCAAGTGGTCCAATTGGGTTGAAATTCAAAAATCTGATAGTATCGTATAGGAGATTATTGCTGTTTAAGAAATATTAAAAAAAATGTCTTGCAGTAAAACAAAAAAAAAAATTGGACGAACTTGTTGAATAAAAATGATACGCATACTATTTCTGGTACTTGTGTATTATTCAGAACACACTCAAAATGTGAAGTATTTTATATATAGAGGTGGTTAGATTGGGTTAGGTTAGGTATTTGATATAATGCACACCCCCCCCCCTAATGTGTAAATATATAGCCCAAACTTTTGATAAAGCTAGTGAAATAAAACAAAATATGATGAAAATATAATACTTTATTAGGAAAATTATAAAATTACAACTTAGAATTATGTACCCAGAACGCAGAAATGTCGGTAAGAATCGCGTTAAAAGGAAGTCTTCCTTCTGCCTACTGTCAGCAAATTATGTATTTACACAAAAATTGACTTTTTTCAAATATGGCCTATTCGTTCCTTGTCGTAAGAGTAATATTGTGTCCATTTACGTACTGTTTTCATGTGGGCAACAACCCCTTATCCCGGAAAAATTTAATTTCCTCTTTTTCAGTCTTTGGCAAATCCTAAATCTTCATTTCAAAACCTATGTTCAGACACTATCTTCTATCATTATGCGTAACAAAATAAATTGAGTTTTGTCTTTGTGGCTATGGAACCGGATTTTCTCATAAAATGTACCTGCATCGTAGTTTGTTTCGCGAATGAACCTAACTTCACTTATTAAGTGTGTTTTGAATAATACACAAGTGCCCTATTTCTCATAAGCTTGAACCATTTGCAAGGTCATGCCTGCAACCCCACTTTACAATTTTTTGAAACTCCCCTCTAAAAAGTGTTTTCAGGTTGACACAAAAATTGTCAAACCCTTCATGGTAATGAAAGGTAAGTTCATTAACCCGTAGTAAGTGAAAAGCTTGGAAATGGATGTTCAAAAAGAATATATGCATCATCAAATAGTTTGTGGCACGGAACTGTGAATCAGGAGTGACTACCATGAACAGCAACTAAAACTATAATACAGTGACTTATGAATAATAATTTATACATCAAAACAATTGGCGTTTTATTTTAATCCTAAATATGTAAAAAAAAAAAGTTTAAAGTTACTCACCAAAAGTCACGAGACAGTGAAAATTTGCCTGATTCTTTTGAAAAGGGGGAAAATAACCCCAAAAGACGAGTGATCTTGATGAAAATTTACAAAATCAAGTCTTCCATATCAGTAAATCCTGCTACAGGTTCCAAGCCTGTGTCTAGAAAATGTAAAATTTTGTATTATTTCCGTGAAAAATAGTTACGGGTATGTGTTTCTTTGTTTGTTAGTTCTTTCCCTTTTTTTGTTTCAGAGGGGAAAAAAATCCATGGATCTGAAAAAAAAGAAAAAAAACTCTTAGATATACATTAATAAATTTCTTGGGAAGGTAATCGGATCATAATTTGATTGTTAGGGCTATATAATCCAACACCCCCTTCTCTGAGAAATAAGACACAACAGGTTTTGTGAAGTTTGAAGGACTAAAAACCATAGGATGTAAACTAAATTGAAAAGAAATACGAAAGTGGGACAAAAATTGCTAAGATCTCAAAAAGTGGGGGTGTGGGCATATTTGAATAAAATTGGAGTGCTCTTTTGAAGAATGTAAAGAAGAAACTACCAATACTACTGCTGCTGCCTCCAATATTATGCCGAAAACCTACGGCTTGGACTAAATAGGGTCAGTTTAACTAGAAGTAAATTTGGTCGGTGCAAAAAAATAGAAGCCAAATGTCCAAAAAATTACTTTTTGAAGAATTACTCGGTAAATAAAAGGTCTTGACCAGCAGCCGCCAGTATCCACTGTCATAAATGCAAAACGTTTCCAGTTTGAGCTCCATTGGTTATAACCCCCCTCCCCAGGAGGTGTATTGTTTGAATCTCTCAAATATTCTGAGTGAAACAGCTATCTAAATATTGATCTGATGCCATGAGGAGTCACAGAAATGGACGGAGCAGTAAAGTACACAGGATGGGTGGTGACCTTTAAATCACTTTTGGTCTTTCAATAAGACGATGGAAACTAACTATTTCTGACCGATTGAGCAGCTTTCTAAGTTTGTAAGGCCATCCATTCTATAAAAAATAGATGGTACATCAATCACTATTTATATAGTCAGTGCATTGGTCGGCTCTACTTAATTGACTCTTATTGATCCTCCGTACAAGAAGCTGAAATGGCAGCAAATATATTTTCATGCTGAAATTACCGAGCTACGCATGTCGTCTTCAGATTTAATGATCTCTCTGTAGGCATAATTTTAAATCATTTCTTAGTGTCCATTTAATCTGTAAAGGGATCTAAAAGGAGTCCATATTTGTAAGAAACTATAATTTTTCTGATGGATTTGTTTTGGACTGTTTATTAAGATTTTTTGAGACATGATTTACATAACATCTTCTCACGACTAAATCTATTGGAGCAACACATTCATGGAGGGATATGCTATCTCCTATCGTTATCCTGAAGTATGTGAAGTATGTGAGCTAAGACCAACTGCAACGGAGATTCTCATTCCATTTTCTGCTCAGAGGCATTTTCAATATCAAGAACTAAGACTGAGGAAACTTTAACCCTGGATAATCTGGAAGAAGTTTGAAAGACATCGAATAATTTTAGTTTTCAACTGCTGTAAAAAAAAATCCCTTGATGCTTTTAACACAAGGGAAGGGACAAAAAAAATGATAGGGAGGTAATTGCCTCTCTCTTACAACCTCTTAATCTTAACACAAAGGTTGACTTTTCCTTAAAAACGGAAGAACTTTTTGATGCGCATTTGCTTTCAAATATGAAATTTTCAACTCAACTGCTTATGAAAGGCAGCCGGTAAATATAACGCTTGAAATTACCATATAGATAAATGTTATACTCAAATATACTTTATGTAGAGCGCTAGTAAATCTTTATCATAAAGAGCAGATTTTGAGGGGAGTAGCTGCCTCGCATATTGTGATTTGCTTTCCAAGTCCAGCCAATTTTTGTCTTCACACGAATATCAATCTAGCAGCTTTCCTCTAGTCGTGAATATCATTATGGAAAACTAAGCTGGGTTCACTTGCTAGGTGTTCCGTTCACTATTAACACCCATGAAGCTAGAAGTAATACCAATCTCCTTTTCTAAAAGCAGAATGTAACCAAAATCCTTCATGATCAATTCCTTTCTAATGCTAAAGTTTAGTCAATTTTTAAAAAGGGAGTGTATTCATTATATTAGAGGTCTGGTCGTATTAGCAGAAAACCAGTTAATTGTCATCAAACAAGCGTTAACAAAGAAAACTTTGTCACGAGCTTCTTAAAGCCATTCTTTATCAAGCAGTAATTCATGGTCATGTTTTGCGCTTTAGATTTAAGCAGAAAACATTTTAAGTCAAAATCATATGCAGAGAGGATAGAACGTTATCAATTGGTCAAAACTGTGGATAATTATGTACGGATAAAACACAACCATGAAAATAATGGCAAGTTTTCTTTGAATACCATACTAAAAGTGATTACGCATATGTGTATTATAATAGCTGTGCGAATATGTTACAGGGAATGTCCGAAATTGGCGAGTGTTGTCATTCACCGGTAAATGTCCGAAATACCTATTTTTTTTTTGTCCTTGCATTTAATCAGCGTTACTAGTCAACTTTTTCATCTTATGTAAGGTTTGATGATGATAGGCTAGGTTTTAACGAATTTTTGAGATTTATAGTCTAATTTAACCTAACTTTAACTTTTACCATCAGAGTTTACATAAGACTGAAAAAGCTGATTTGCAAAGCTAACTGAATCCAAACAGATTAAAAGGAATTTGGGACAGTCAAAGGTGAATTTCGACGTTGACCAGGTTTCGGACATACACAGTAGCATATTCGTGGCATAACCCATGAATAATTGGAAATATACATAAAAACAAGAGCTAAGAGCTCATATGGCACTTGTGACGAGGCGAGAAGAGCTAAGAGCCAAGAGATCATATGGTATGAGCTCTAACAAAATTCTATGAATCAATAGATTGATTTAAAAAGGAAAATAAGAGGCTTAATGCCGGTCAAGATTTAAAATAAGAGCTCTGAGTCACAAAGTCCTTCTAAATATCAAAATTCATTAAGATCCGATCACCCACTTGTAAGTTATAAATCCCTAATATTTTCTAATTTTTCCTCTCCCTTTTGCCCCCCCCCAGATGGTCGAATCTGGAAAAACGACTTTATCAAGTAAAATTGTGCAGCTCCCTGACACGCCTACCAATTTTCATTGCCCTAGCACGTCCAGAAGCACCGAACTCGCCAAATCACTGAACCCCTCCCCCCAACTCCCCCAAAGAGAGCGAATCCAGTACGATTCTGTCAATCACGTATCAAGGACATTTGTTTATTCTATCCACCAAGCTTCATCCCGATTCCTCCACTCCAAGTGTTTTTCCAAGATTTCCCCCTCCAACTCCCCCCAATGTCAAAAGGTCTGGTCGGGATTTGAAATAAGAGCTCTGAGACATGAATTCCTTCTAAAAATGAAATTTCATTACGATCCGATCATCTATTCGTAAGATAAAAATATCCCAATTTTCAGGTTTTCCAAGAATTCCGGTTTCCCCATCCAACTCCCCCGAATGTCACAGGATCTGGTCGGAATTTGAAATTACAACTTTAAAGCACAAGATCCTTCTAAATATCAAATTCCATTAAGGTCTGGTCACCCTTTCGTAAGTTGCAAATACCTCAATTTTCAAAATTACCCCCCCCCCCCAATTCCACCAAAGAGAGCAGATCCGGTCCAGTTATGTCAATCACGTATCTTAGACAGGTTTCTATTCTTCCCATCCAGTTTCATCCTGATCTCACCGCTTTAAGTGTTTTCTAAGATTTCCGGTCCCCCAACTGCCCCCCCCCCCCCAATTACGCTTGATCCGGTTGAGATTTAAAATAAGATATCTGAGTTACGAGGTCCTTCTAAGTATGAAGTTTCACGAAGATTCGATCACTACTTCGTAAGTTAAAAATACGTAATTTTTTCTTATTTTTCAGAATTAACCCCCCCCCCAATTCAGCGGATCCGTTCCAATTATGTAAGTCACGCATACAAGACTTCTGCTTATTTTTCCAGCCAAGTTTCATCCCAATCCCTCCAATCTAGGCGTTTTCCATCATTTTAGGTTTCCCTACCCCAAACTTCCCCCGATGTCACCAGATCCGGTCAGGATTTAAAATAAGAGCTTTGAGACACGATATCCTTCTAAATATCAAATTTAAAGGAGATCCAATCACCCGGTCGTAAGTTAAAAATACCTCATTTTTTCTAGTTTTTCAGAATTACCCCCCCCCCCAACTACTCCAAAGAGAGTGGATCCGTTCTGGTTATGTCAATCATGTATCTAGGACTCGTGTTTTTCCCCCACCAAGTTTCATCCAGATCCCTCCACTCTAAGTGTTTTCCAAGTTTTAGGTTTCCCCTCCCAACTCCCCCCCCCCCAATGTCACCAGATCCGGACGGATTTAAAATAAGAGCTCTGAGCCACGATATCCTTCTGAATATCAAATTTCATTGAGATCCGATCACCCGTTCGTAAGTTAAAAATACATCATTTTTTTAATTTTTCAGAAATACCCCCCCCCCCCCCAACTACCCCAAAGAGAATGGATCCGTTCCGTTTATGTCAATCATCTATCTAGGACTTGTGTTTATTTTTCCCACCATGTTTCATCCCAATCCCTCCACTCTAAGTGTTTTCCAAGTTTTAGGTTTCCCCCTCCCAACTCCCTGCCCCCGTCACCAGATCCGGTCGGGATTTAAAATAAGAGCTCTAAGATACGATATCCTTCTAAACATCAAATTTCATTGAGATCCGATCACCCGTTCGCAAGTTGAAAATACATCATTTTTTCTAATTTTTAAGAATTACTCCCCCCCTAACTACCCCAAAGAGAGCGAATCAGTTTCGATTATGTCAATCATGTATCTGGGACTTGCGCTTGTTTTTCCCATCAAGTTTCATCCCGATCCCTCCACTCTAAGTGTTTTCCAAGATTTTAGGTTCCCCCCTCCAACTCCCCACAACGTCATCAGATCTGGTCGGGATTTAAAATAAGAGCTCTGAGACGTAATATCATTCCAAACATCCAATTTCATTAAGATCCAATCACCCGCTCATAAGTTAAAAATGCTTCATTTTTTCTATTTTTTCCAAATTAACCGCCCCCCACTCCTCCTCCCCAGATGGTCAAACCGGCAAAACGACTATTTCTAATTTAATCTGGTCCGATCCCTGATACGCTTGCCAAATTTCATCGTCCTAACTTACCTGGAAGTGCCTAAAGTAGCAAAACCGGGACCGACAGACAGGCCGACAGACAGACAGACCGACAGACCGACAGAATTGGCGATTGCTATATGTCACTTGGTTAATACCAAGTGCCATAAAAAGTCGTCATATTAGTCAAAATGCTTGGAGGAGAGCTCTGTACCATTTACGCGCATGTGCAAAGAAAAAATGTAAAAATGACTGTTTTCCAAATCATGCCAGGAAATCTCCTTTTCTCCCCACTCCAATGCAAAACTCCCCTGGAAAACTATCCCTGGAAACTTTCCTCTACTCAGAACAATTTCGTCATGGAAAATCCCACCCTGCAGAAAATTCCACCTCCAAACATTATAAGTATATTTCCCAGTAACAAATACTATATGTGAACCATTGACACCCGCGAAACTTAAAGTCCTTTCTCTGGAGACTGTTTGGGGTCAATGCATCCACAAAGCACAGTTATTCAACTATGCCGAATTAATTGGCTATATCGAAATTTTGATCAGATTTCAGTGGGGGAAATTAGGATGTAGAAGGGGTACTAGATATCCTCCAATTTTTTCGGTCACTTGAAGAAAATTAGAAACTTCTGATGTCCATTCAAATGAGGCCTCTTCAGATCTTATAGGACCATTGGTTTTATATGATGAACCCCGGGAAAAAAAATCCAAGGTCTTTCGTCTGGCATAAGAAATCCACATTTCTTTGTATAGGAGCTTTAAACCTCTACAACAGGGTCCGCTGATCTAAATCTGATGGTGTGATTTTTGCTAAAATTGCTTGCCTTTTTGGGGGTCTTTCCATCATTTTTCAAAAATTTGGCAAATTTTCTCAAGCTCGTAACTTATGATGGGTAACAAAAACTTAGGTTTTTTTTTATACATTTGGATTCACCTAATTGTTATAAAGGTTCAGTGTTTCATAGTTTCAGTTATTTGTTTGTCCTAGTCCCTCCTTACTCACAGTTCGTTACCCTGAATTCTTTGATATAAATGTATTAATTTGGTCGGTTTAAATGGGCTTTATGGATATGGGCACTATCCGGAAACCGTTAATGATTTTTGGGTAGCCCAGAGACATGATCCATGTGATTTCTATGAAAGCGACAAAAAAATGTTAGAAAAAATGCAAAAATCCTAACATCAAAATATATCAGGACTGGGCCCAATGACCCATCTTTTCGTCAGTGTATGTCCCTGGTATTGGTTACAAATCGGTTGTTGAAGTGGTACTATGAACTTTTCCTGGTGTTCTCAATGGAGTTCAGATGCCAGTTTTCTTTAAAACTTGACCCCCTGTCCACTAAAGCCTACCCAATAAGTTTAAATGCTCTAAATCGAGAACTCCTACTCATTAAAACTGGATTACAATTCTCCCTAGAATTCCAGTTTTCAGAACAACAGATATAATAGCATATATATATATATATATATGGGATATATGGGATCGTGCTATCTAATCCATTACGTTTTTCCAACATATGCATAAACACATATTTCCCCTCTTTTTCGGTCATTTTGAAATCATCTAAGGAGTGTACATTTTAGATATTTGACGCTAGTTATTTACAAAAGTTGCAGTATAAATGATTAAATTACGATAAAACATGTTTCAAAGCCGACTATAAATTTAAACCAGTTATCTAGTATGATCAGTAAATCAATTAACTTAATGAATGCTTTAAAGTTTAAGCTAATTTTTCCACAGCATCAAACTTTCTGCAATCAAACTCCTTGATAAACAAACTGAGTCGGAGGACCTTGGGTAGGGTCACGAGTTCCGAAGCCAATTATCCCCTTAGCCAGATACAGATAGACATGCAAAGGCTCTTTCTAATCAAGAAGGCTCGGGGATTATTTAGAAAATGCTCATTTTGCGTTATTTAGCACTAACTAAATTATCAAATTCATCAAAGTCAATCATTAAATAAATAAATCAGTATATTTGGGTATCAATTAATAATTTATCAATTAGTGAATTTAGTTCATGGTTAAATGATTGAATATTTTTTTTCTGGGTTTTCTCACATTACAATATGTTTCGATCAAAATCATACCAAAGTTCAAAATTTGGAATGAACCAGACACCGCTTTAGATTCTTCTTATTTGGTTATAAATAAATGTGACTTAAAGCACAAGCGCAAGATTAGATGACTTTTTTTGTACCCAGAATGACTACAATGATTATGTAATTGAAACCTTGGTGTGATTAATCGCTGCTTCTCAGGTACTAAATAAAAGCACAAGAAAGTCTTTGTTCGCCTTTAAATAAACTCTTTGTGTTTGGCAAATATTCCATTTTACTCCGGCTTTAGGATGGTGATGTATGAATCAAAATTACAAAATACGTATTTTCAGTCGATGAGATAAGCCATGATTACGAAAGACATAGTTGTGTAACACAACCTATTGGAAAAAGGTTTTCTAGGAAATTTTTACACATTTAGAATTAAGAACATTTTGTTAATGAAAATACTCTGAATTTTTCCTAGGAGGAGAACTTCTCATTGAATTCTTTTTTTTTGTTGTTACTCGTACCTATTCCAGAAAATTGTGGATATTTTTGTCAAGAACTGAACTTCCGCTAAAAATGAATTGTGGACATATAAAAAATTAAACCTATGGCACATCCATAGAAAGCTTAGAAAGTAATGGCGCATTGTATTGTAGAAAGCTTAGCGGCGTCTTTTGTTTCTGGCTGTTGGTCGTTTTATAATACCTTAGGCACAGACAGCAGAACCTATTAAAATATTACTCTTGTTTCCTTCTTGCTGCTGGAAGACCTGTCACCTCTTGGGTGTAAAACAGTTGGTGGTACCAAACTGTAAGTAAGCAGAAACATGGGGTAAAATTAAGTGAAATTCTAAAGAAGGGAGTTTTGTTAACCATTTGATTCCTATTATATAAAGTCTTCTAGTTTAAAATTACCCAACAAAAGTTTTTAGCCTGGGAGAGTTTGACCCATTTACGGAAAAAGGGAGAGAGGGTTCCCATTGAGCGCAAACTCAACCATCAACTCAACCACCATAGCTCGACCACCAAGCAATTTAACCACCCTGAAATCAGCTACCACTTAACTCAACTACCTTAAATTCAACCCCAAACAGCTCAACTACCGTCAACTCTAGCATCGCATAGTTCAACCACCATCAACTCAATCACCACATAGCTGAGATTTGTTTAAATTTATTCCCTCGTGCAAGATTTTCATATATTGTTTTAAATAAGGAACAAAAAAAAGAAACATTGAAATTGGTGCCATTTTTCTCATGAGCAAAACACGAGTCAAAGAGAGAAAAACTTGACTCCAGAGAGTAAAATGCGTTTGGGCAATTCGTATTTATTTTTCTTATTTCGCGAAATTGTTAACAACTGTAAATGTTATTATGTTCTAAATTTATTTAAGATTTTATCTGACCACACGCTTTGGGAGACACACAAGCACTTGGAGATAAAGGTGATATACCCCTGAAGTCGACATTTTGGGGCGGGGGAGTCTACAAAAAGCTAATGGAAAAACAAGTTTTTGTGGGTGTTTTTACATTCAAAGCATCTTATTGCCCTTGCATATGAGCAATTACTTTCAGGCATAAAACAAAAGTGAACATGCATGATGAAAAAAAGGAATATGCGGTTAGAAGATATGCGACAAAGACAATCATATCGAATAACAAGAGCCAAGACCTCATATGGCATGAGCTCAAGCAGAATCCTTAGAACCAATAGGTTGATTTAAAAGGAAGTCAGAGGCTTAATGCCGGTCGGAATTTAAAAAAGAGCTCTGAGACACGAGTCCTCCTAAATATCAAAATTCATTAAGATCCGATCACCCATCCGTAAGCTAAAAACACCATTTTTTCTAATTTTTTCTCTCTCTTCAACCCCCAGAGAATCGAATCGAGGAAAACGACTGTTATCAAGTAAATTTGTGTGGGTCCCTGACACGCCTACCAATTTTCATCGTCCTAGCACGTCCAGAAGCACCGAACTCGCCAAAGCACCCCCCCTGAACTCCCCCAGAGAGAGTGGATCCAGTCCGGTTACGTCAATCATGTATCTATTACATGTGCTTATTCTTCCCACCGAGTTTCATCTTGATCTCTCCACTCTAAGCGTTTTTTGAAATTTCTGGTTTCCCCCTTCAACTCCCCCAAAGTCACCAGATCTGGTCGGGATTTAAAATAAGAGCTCTGACACATGAGTTCCTTCTAAATATCAAATTTCATTGAGATCCGGTCACCCGTTCGTAAGTTAAAAATACCTAAATTTTTCTAATTTTTCTGAATTACCCCCCCCCCAAAAAAAACCTCAAAAGAGAGAAGATCCAGTCTGGTTATGTCAATCACGTATCTAGAACTTGTGATTATTTTTCCCACCGAGTTTCGTCCCGATCTCTCCACTCTAAGCGGTTTCCCAAGTTTCCCGTTTTCCCATCCAATTCCCCCCAGCATCACCAGATAGGGTCAAGATTTAAAATTAGAGCTCTAAGACACGAGTTCCTTCTAAATATCACATTGCATTAAGATCCAATCACCAGTTCGTAAGTTAAAAATACCTCTTTTTTTCTAATTTTTCCGAATTACCGAATTATGCCCCCCTAACTCTCCCAAAGAGAGCAGATCCAGTCTGGTTATTTAAATAACATATCTAGGACTTTTGATCATTCTTCTCACCAAGTTTCATCCCGATCTCTGCACTCTAAGCATTTTTCAAGATTTCCTTTTTCCCCATCCTCCTCCCCCCAGTGTCTCCAGATCCAGTCGGGATTTAAAAGAAGAGCTTCGGAGCACGAGATACTTCTAAATATGAAATTTCATTAAGATATGATCACCTGCTTGAAAGTTAAAAATACCTCATTTTTCCAAATTAAACGAATCCCCACTCCCCCCAGATGGTCGAACCGGAGAAGCGATATTATATATTTGTAATTTAAAAATATAATAATAATTATAATATTATTATTAAAATTCTGATATTATTAGTAAATACCAAGTGCCTTAAGAACGAAAGTGACGCCTTACGGCTTAAAACTAAAGAATAATGTGATGAGTATTCAAATGCGTAATTAGAGAATCAAATTTATAATAGCCTGCCAAGAATATTAAAAACAAAGAAATTCAGTAATCAAAAATCTACAGTTTACAGACTTCACGCCCTATCTACTATAAACAAAAAAAATTGAACTGAGAGTAAGGAGCAACATCAAAACTCAAAGCGAACAGAAATTGTTCCGAATTTTTTGGGATTGCCCCGCCCCCCCCCCCACCATCAATACCTCGTCCTTTACACTATCTTTTTGACTTTTTGTCCCAGTTCTTTAAGAAGTGTTCCTGAAACACAAAAGCCGTTTAAATGGAATAATAAGCTTTTCTAAGGGTTCTAAAAACTTTAGCGTAAATATTGAAGTATTGATGAGACTCCCCTTCCCCGCTAGAAAATCCCTTGCGGACGATTCAGCCTGAAGAATTGTCCTTAGTTTACTTTCGTTTCAAAAAGATTTTAATTTCTAATCGTTTTCTCGATCATTCCGGAAAGCCCTATTTCCATGAAATTTTTGCTGCACCACCCCCCCTAATTACTTGCATAGAATATGATGAATTCAATTCTTTATCTTGATATCCATTATTTTTTCTATGAAAAATTTCGAAAATAAATTTTTTCTTCAATATGAACGCCGCATACGAACTTAGCTTCAAAGGTGGTTAACTGGTGAACTCAGTAAGACACAAGCGGATACTTTATGCCTTTTCAATGATGTTAGAAACAGCAGAATTAGAAAAACTGTGAACAAATACGCTAACGACAACAACAACAAAAAATTAAAAGAAAAAAACTTTCACCAGAGAAAAAAAAAAAAAAAAAAAAAAAAAAAAACACTGAAATTAATTTCAACAGGTGTAGAGAAACTGTATTAACGCATGTAACATTTGACTTTTTTTTTCCAGGGACTACATTTTTTCATTTGTGTTCAATTGATATTCAACTGCCTCTGTAAAAGTAAGTAAACTGTATTTTCCGTTTAAGAATAGTACTCTTTAACGTTATTAAAAAAAAAGAAGTTTTTTCAACTGAGAGCAAGGAGTAGGATGAATACCTAAAACGAACAGAGACTATTCCGTATATAAGGGTTCTTGCCCGTCCTCGATTCCTTTGCTCTTTACAATTTCGTTACAATTGAATTTTTCAGTGCTTTAAATGAATGTTCTTACACAAATTACACGGCTCTTGTGCTTAAGGAGCCTTTCTTAAAGAATTGGGCCAACAATTTAAATTTTAGCGTAAAGAGCGAGGGATTGATGAGGGGTTATGCCTCCCTAGAGGCGTATAAGCAAATGAATAAAAATAAACCTTTCTATCCAGGATCAGGGTTGTTAATAGTTACAATGTTTGGGGGCGGGGGACGAGAAGTTCTAACGACGGGCTGGTCATTTTTACGAACTGTTTTTTTTTTTCAATAATTAGCATAATGTGTGTTTTGAATATTAGCCTACATGTAAAATCACTGCATGATTTGATAAAACCGCTACTTCTACCAATCGAGATTGAGATTTCGGTAAATGTCATGTAATTATTCCCATGTTCTTTACCAAATGTAAAATTTTGGCACCATCTGTAGAATCATGACTAGAGTCGGTACCGACCAACTGCTGCGTTTACCGACCAAGTTAAAAATTTCTGCAGATGACTATATCAGTATTTGTGTGTCTTTATTTAACTGAACAAAATATATGGCGGAGTTGGAACAATCGTGGCGCTTAGTGCCACGATTTTACCGAATAAATTCGTTTACTGAATGTTAAAAACATTGGGAGGGGAAGACCCGTTCCCCAATACGTGATGGCCCTGTTCAGAAGGCACGACGAAAAATATTTTTAGCAATATTCGAACTGCCCTTGTGTTTGACCATTTGTTTGGAAGCATTGTAGGTAAAAAAAAAAAAAAATCCAAATATAATCATAAAAGGTAATGGCCTGAGGAGGGAGCACCCCCCTCACATACAAAATTATTTCTGTTTTTGTAAGTTTAATGTCGGTCTTTATCTTTTATTGAAAAAGCTGTTGTTTCTTTTTAACTTCTGTTCTTTTTAAGACTATATTTATGGTTACTCTAAATATAAGGGGAATTGTCACCTTTGAAATTTTACACTTTGCATAAGAGTTAAACGTCGTCTGTATGACAATGTTTCGAGAAAAAGGGCACAATTTAGTGCATCATGGCTGCAGCAGTAGCTGTAACCTAGTGAAGAGCGAATCATCGCCCATATTAACAAAAAATTGAAAACCGCGTCTTGAAACAAAACTGCCTATTGAGAAGAAATGGCCATCTAGCACTGAAACAGTAATGGTAACTATTGTTTCGGTTAATCTTAAAAGTAAAAGTTTATTGCGAAAACAAACTAACAGTGAAATTGAAAAAGGGCCTTAAACCCCTTGAAAATGGCGCCATACAGAAATAAAAAGTGAACCATTGGAATCGACGTGGTTGAAAAGATTTTCTAGGATAATTACAGTCCTCCACCTTGAGCACCAAGGCAAGTCACTTTTTTTTGCATTGGTAGCACTGATGTGTCTCCCTTTTTTTCTTTCTTTTTTCTACCAGGGAATAGTGATGCCTCAATCTATTTAGAATGAGCCATAGCCGCTACTCTTTTCTTTCGTTAATGACTTAAGACTACGAAGAGGTCTAACAGCAATCCCCTCAAGACGCATGTGTTATTAATTTTCTTCAAGAGTAGGTATAGCCTATGTTACGTAATAGGGCCTTTTCTAAGAAATGCAGTGTTAATTACTTAAAAAACCCAATTGAGCCAGGAAAAATTTTCAGGGGTTCGCTAGTGGAAGACCTTCAAGTCTCTGGGCCCCTAGCAACCCTTCCCACCGGGGACCCCTAACCTAACCTGGCAACCTTTTTTACTGGGGGCCCCTAGCACCCAATTAAACCGGGAGTTTGTGATTCTTGTGATTCCTCGGCACGCTTTCTTTTCTTACTTTCTCTATCAGCAGCAAGCCTGATTTCTTGCTGTTCTTGTAATTCCTCGGCACGCCTTCTTTTTTCAGATTCTCTTTTAGCAACAAGTCTGCTTCCGCGTTGCTCTGGTAGTTCCTCGGCATGCTTTCTGTTCTTTCGTTCTCTATCAGCCTCCAGCCTGTTTCCCTGCTGTTCTTTTGATTCCTCGGCACGCCTTCTTTTTTCACTGTCTCTTTTAGCAGCAAGTCTGCTTTCGCGTTGCTCTGGTAGTTCCTCGGCACGCTTTCTTTTCTGACTTTCTCTATCAGCAGCAAGTTTTTTGGCATAGACTCTTTGAGCATCTTCATCAGTCATTGTAAACTTAAACATTAATAGATTTCTACGTGAACATATGTCTTATATAACTTGAATGACGTCACCGTCAAAGCAAAAATGACGACAACTAATTTCATGACGTCAGCCGACACAGAAACATGACGTCACCTGACAACTAATTTCATGACGTCAGCCGACACAGAAACATGACGTCACCTGATCCACAGATCCACAGACAGACAACTTATTTTTATATATATAGAAGATATATATATATATATATATATATATATATATATATATATATATATATATATATATATATATATATATATATACTAGCTGTTGGGGTGGCGCTTCGCGCCACCCCAACACCTAGTTGGTGGGGGCGCTTCGCGCCCCCCCCAAGCCCCCCCGCGCGCGTAAGTCGTTACGCGCCATAATAGTTACGCGCCATTGTAGTTGTGTCCCTATGTTATATAAACTTGCGAATATACAACATTCTTTGCTGTCCCATTGTCTTTGCATATAAATAGATTGTCAGGTTATCCCCCTGTTTCCCCCGGTGTCCCCGTTGTAGTTGTGTCCCTGTGTCCCGGTCGTCATTTATATTCCCTGTGTCCCGGGTCCCGGTCATCATTTGTATCCCGGTGTCCCGGTCTGTATATACATTCGTTTTTTAGTTTTGTTTTTCTCCTTTATTTTTTTCCTTTTTTTTCTTTTTTAGCTTATTTAGATTTTTAGATTTTTTAGTTTTTTTTATTAGTTTTTAGTTTTTATTTCTTTTTAGTTTTTTTGTCCCGGTCGTCATTTATATCCCCCTGTTTCCCCCGGTGTCCCCGTTGTAGTTGTGTCCCTGTGTCCCGGTCGTTATTTATTTTTTAGTTTTTTACCTTTTTTTAGTTTTTTTAGTTTTTTAGCTTTTTTATTTTTTTTATTAGTTTTTAGTTTTTTTGTAGTTTTTGCCTTTTTTTTAGTTTTTTTAGTTTTTTAGCTTTTTTATTAGTTTTTAGTTTTTTTTGTAGTTTTTGCCTTTTTTTAGTTTTTTTAGTTTTTTAGCTTTTTTATTTTTTTTATTAGTTTTTAGTTTTTTTTGTAGTTTTTGCCTTTTTTTAGTTTTTTCAGTTTTGACGTCACCTGATCCAGTTTTTTCAGGTGACGTCACCTGATCCACGATCCACAGATCCACAGACAACTTATTTTTATATATATAGATAGTTTTTTTTTTTTTACTTATGTCCTGGTCGTCATTTATACTCCCTGTGTCCCGGTGCTTTGTTGATTGCTAATCGAACATTCCTTTTGTCCTGGTCGCTTTCTCTTTGAGTGTCGTCATTTATTAGTTTTTTCCTTTTTTTTTTTAGTTTTTTATTGGTTTTTACCTTTATTTTAGCTTATTTTTCAGTTTTTTCCTTTTTTTTAGTTTTTTTTTATTTTTTATTTTTTTTAGTTTTTTACCTTTTTTTAGTTTTTTTAGTTTTTTTAGTTTTTTAGCTTTTTTACTTTTTTTATTAGTTTTTAGTTTTTTTTTGTAGTTTTTGCCTTTTTTTAGTTTTTTCAGTTTTTTTTTTAGTTTTTTATTGGTTTTTACCTTTATAGTTTTTTTAGTTTTTTAGCTTTTTTATTTTTTTTATTAGTTTTTAGTTTTTTTTGTAGTTTTTGCCTTTTTTTAGTTTTTTCAGTTTTGACGTCACCTAATCCAGTTTTTTCAGGTGACGTCACCTGACACATCCATCCACACATCCATCCATCCATCCATCCACAGACAACTTATTTTTATATATATAGATATATATATATATATATATATCTATATATATAAAAATAAGTTGTCTGTGGATGGATGGATGGATGTGTCAGGTGACGTCACCTGAAAAAACTGGATCAGGTGACGTCAAAACTGAAAAAACTAAAAAAAGGCAAAAACTACAAAAAAAACTAAAAACTAATAAAAAAAATAAAAAAGCTAAAAAACTAAAAAAAATAAAAAAAGGCAAAAACTACAAAAAAAACTAAAAACTAATAAAAAAGCTAAAAAACTAAAAAAACTAAAAAAAAGGCAAAAACTACAAAAAAACTAAAAACTAATAAAAAAAATAAAAAAGCTAAAAAACTAAAAAAACTAAAAAAAGGTAAAAAACTAAAAAATAAATAACGACCGGGACACAGGGACACAACTACAACGGGGACACCGGGGGAAACAGGGGGATATAAATGACGACCGGGACAAAAAAATAAAAAGAAATAAAAACTAAAAACTAATAAAAAAAACTAAAAAATCTAAAAATCTAAATAAGCTAAAAAAGAAAAAAAAGGAAAAAAATAAAGGAGAAAAACAAAACTAAAAAACGAATGTATATACAGACCGGGACACCGGGATACAAATGATGACCGGGACCCGGGACACAGGGAATATAAATGACGACCGGGACACAGGGACACAACTACAACGGGAACACCGGGGGAAACAGGGGGATAACCTGACAATCTATTTATATGCAAAGACAATGGGACAGCAAAGAATGTTGTATATTCGCAAGTTTTACGTAGTTAAAACCATATATATATATATATATTTCTATATTCACAGGTGGGACATAGGGACACAACTACAATGGCGCGTAACTATTATGGCGCGTAACGACTTACGCGCGCAGGGGGGCTTGGGGGGGGGCGCGAAGCGCCCCCACCAACTAGGTGTTGGGGTGGCGCGAAGCGCCACCCCAACAGCTTGTATATATATATATATATATATATATTATATATAAAAATAAATTGTCTGTCGTTGTGGCTGTCTGTCAGGTGACGTCATGTTTCTGTGTCGCCTGACGTCATGAAGTTAGTTGTCGTCATTTTTGCTATGACGGTGACGTCATTAAAGATATTTAAGACATATATGTTCACGTAGAAATCTATTAATGTTTAAGTTTAAAATGACTGATGAACTTACAATGGCAAAAGCCGATGAAGATGCTCAAAGAGTCTATGCCAAAAAACTTGCTGCTGATAGAGAAAGTCAGAAAAGAAAGCGTGCCGAGGAATCAAAAGAACAGCAAGGAAACAGGCTTGAGGCTGATAGAGAAAGAAAGAACAGAAAGCGTGCCGAGGAATCAAAAGAACAGCAAGGAAACAGGCTTGAGGCTGATAGAGAAAGAAAGAACAGAAAGCGTGCCGAGGAACTACCAGAGCAACGCGAAAGCAGACTTGCTGCTAAAAGAGAAAGTGAAAAAAGAAGGCGTGCCGAGGAATTACAAGAACAGCAAGAAATCAGGCTTGCTGCTGATAGAGAAAGTAAGAAAAGAAAGCGTGCCGAGGAATCAGAGCAACCTGAAAGTTATCGCCTGGCATTCAGGAACAGCCCAGTCGATGATTATAGCTTGAGTAGATGTGTTCAAATCGGGACAATGTCTAAAATTTGTCCCTGTTGCAAGGCCTTGAAATTCAATAATGAAACAATGGGAATGTGTTGCGCCTCAGGAAAAGTTAAACTTCCTCTATTAGCTGTACCACCAGAGCCATTGAAGACTTTCCTTATTGGAACTACGTCAGAATCTAAGCGTTTTTTGTCACAAATCAGAAAATACAACTCATGTTTCCAAATGACGTCGTTTGGAGCCCAAATCGAAAATCCAGATCAATTTATGTCTACTTTCAAAGTAAAAGGGCAAATTTATCATAGAGCAGGGTCCCTTCTACCATTCTCAGGCGAGAATCATAAATTTTTACAATTGTACTTCATCAGTGATAGAAATTCTGAATTGAATGCACGTTGCGAAATTTCTCCCAACGTTGAAAAGACAATCGTTTCCCAATTGCAACATCTTTTCCACGAAAATAATAATTTAGTGCGTCTGTTCAAAACAGCCATCGATTTGATGCCTACTGATATGCATAAAATTGTTATTTCCGCTGACAAAACGCCTCCTGGCCAACATATGCGTAGATACAATGCTCCAACTATCGACGAAGTGGCAATCGTTATGGTCGGTGATCAGTTTTTACCTCGAGATATTATTCTTCATAAGCGAAACGCTCAATTGTTAAGAATTGCTGAAACTCATCGATGCTACGATGCCCTACAATATCCTATCATTTTTTGGGATGGAGCCGACGGCTATCACTTTAATATTAAATTGATGAATCCAGCCACTAACAAAGAAATGAATAAGAAATGCAGTGCAATGCATTCTGATTCCTATAGACTAATGATTCGGCAGGATGAAGAAAATTATATTTTAAAATGCCGTGAATTGTTTCACAAATTTGTGTTGGATATGTATTCTAAAATTGAATCAGAACGTTTGCTATATATCCGCCTGAATCAGACCAAGCTCCGCTCTGAACAATACATTCATTTCCGAGATGCAGTTATAAATGACGGTAATACCACAAACGTTGGAAGATTAACAATTTTACCTTCGTCATATGCTGGCAGTCCCCGTCATATGCATGAATATGCTCAAGATGCTATTGCGTATATTCGTCTCTATGGTCGTCCAGATTTATTTATTACATTTACATGTAATCAATCTTGGGACGAGATACTGCAGCTTTTACTTCAAGGACAATCGGCGGTTCATAGGCATGACATTACGGCACGTGTCTTCCGGCAAAAGTTGAAATCACTGATAAACTATCTTGTAAAACATGAAGTATTTGGGTCAGTGCGATGCTGGATGTACTCAGTGGAATGGCAAAAACGAGGTTTGCCACACGCCCATATACTAATCTGGCTACATAAAAAAATTACTTCGAACGAAATTGATAATGTGATTTCCGCTGAAATACCTGATAAAAATGTCGATAAGGGGTTACATGATATTATTGTAAAAAATATGATACATGGACACTGCACTGAACGAAAATTCACCATGAATGGCCAAAGGAAGGTGCACAAAGCAATATCCTCGACTTTTAGTACCCAAAACAATTACTGGCAATGATGGTTACCCACAATCTAGAAGAAGATCTACTGAAGATGGCGGTAAAACAGCAATAATAAAGAAGCGTAACGGTACCACCATCGAAGTAGATAACCAGTGGGTTGTTCCATATTCCCCATTATTATCAAAAACATTTAATGCACACATAAACGTTGAATACTGTAACTCCGTAAAGGCAATCAAATACATATGTAAATACGTCAACAAAGGCAGTGACATGGCAGTTTTTGGCTTGCAGTCCGAAATCAAAGATTTCGATGAAATCGTACAATATCAGGCTGGAAGATACATAAGCAGTAATGAAGCTGTTTGGCGAATTCTTTCATTTCCGATACATGAACGTAGTCCAGCTGTTGTTCACTTAGCGGTACATTTACAGAATGGTCAACGTGTTTATTTCACGGAAACCAACGTGCAACAAAGAGTCCTGAATCCACCGGATACAACATTAACAGCTTTTTTTTCGCTTTGCAAAAATGATTCTTTTCCAAAAAAACTGCTGTATACTGAAGTGCCTTCGTATTACACGTGGAATACTAAAAATAAAGTATTTGAACGTCGAAAACAGGGTAAGTCAGTCGACGGCTAACCTACCATCTTCAAAGATACCACGATAGGAAGACTCTACACCGTTCACCCCAATCAACATGAATGCTTGTTTCTACGCCTGCTTTTGGTGAATGTACCCGGTCCGACGTTCTTTGAGTATTTGAGGACTGTAAATGGTACTATACATGACACTTACCGTAGTGCATGCCAAGCTCTGAATTTATTGGAGAATGACCAACACTGGGATAACTGCATCAATGAAGCGTGCGAAACGTCAACCCCAAGTCAAATTCGTGCATAAAAAAATTACTTCGAACGAAATTGATGATGTGATTTCCGCTGAAATACCTGATAAAAATGTCGATAAGGGGTTACATGATATTATTGTAAAAAATATGATACATGGACCTTGCGGTACACTGGACGAAAATTCACCATGCATGGCCAAAGGAAGGTGCACAAAGCAATATCCTCGACTTTTAGTATCAAACACAATTACTGGCAATAATGGTTACCCACAATATAGAAGAAGATCTACTGAAGATGGCGGTAAAACAGCAATAATAAAGAAGCGTAACGGTACCACCATCGAAGTAGATAACCAGTGGGTTGTTCCATATTCCCCATTATTATCAAAAACATTTAATGCACACATAAACGTTGAATACTGTAACTCCGTAAAGGCAATCAAATACATATGTAAATACGTCAACAAAGGCAGTGACATGGCAGTTTTTGGCTTGCAGCCCGAAATCAAAGATTTCGACGAAATCGTACGATATCAGGCTGGAAGATACATAAGTAGTAATGAAGTTGTTTGGCGAATTCTTTCATTTCCGATACATGAACGTAGTCCAGCTGTTGTTCACTTAGCGGTACGTTTACAGAATGGTCAACGTGTTTATTTCACGGAAACCAACGTGCAACAAAGAGCCCTGAATCCACCGGATACAACATTAACAGCTTTTTTTTCGCTTTGCAAAAATGATTCTTTTGCAAAAAAACTGCTGTATACTGAAGTGCCTTCGTGTTACACGTGGAACACTAAAACCAGGGTAAGTCAGTCTACGGCCAACCTACCATCTTCAAAGATACCACGATAGGAAGACTCTACACCGTTCACCCCAATCAACATGAATGCTTCTTTCTACGCCTGCTTTTGGTGAATGTACCCGGTCCGACATCCTTTGAGCATTTGAGACCTGTAAACGGTACTATACATGACACTTACCGTAGTGCAAGCCAAGCTCTGAATTTATTGGAGAATGACCAACACTGGGATAACTGCATCAATGACGCGTGCGAAACGTCAACCCCAAGTCAAATTCGTGCATTGTTTGGCATCATTTTAACAACTTGCTCTCCATTAGCTCCTACAGAGTTATGGGAAAAATATAAGTCAAAAATGTCCGAAGATATACTCCATCGAAAACAGTTAGAGACATCAGATATGATTTTTGATTTTACATCAGAAATTTATAACTACACTTTAGTTATTATATAAGATTTGTGCGTATGTTTGGCAAACAAACCTCTTCAGGATTTGGGAATGCCTTCAAATAACCGTATCGCTGCTGTTTCGACATGTGTAGAATTGGATCGTGAACAAAGTTACAGTACGAGTGATCTATTGTCGTATGTACAAAATAACATTTCCAAGTTAACGTCGGAACAAAAAGACATTTATGATACGATAATGCATTGTGTCGATAACAACGTTGGAGAAATTTTCTTTTTTGATGCGCAAGGAGGTACTGGTTAAACGTTTGTGATAAAATTGATTCTGGCATCAATTCGATCAAAAAATGATATAGCGTTGGCAATTGCGTCGTCCGGAATAGCCGCAACATTGCTGCCTGGTGGAAGAACTGCTCATTCCGCTTTGAAATTGCCTCTGAATTTGCATTCTACAGACACTCCCATGTGCAATATTTCCAAATCATCTGGGATGGGTAAAGTATTGCAGCAATGCAAACTTATTATTTGGGATGAGTGCACAATGGCACACAAAAAATCGCTCGAGGCTCTGGATCAATGCTTGGAAGATTTGAGAGGGAAGTCGAAACCCTTTGGCAGCACATTAATATTGCTTGCGGGAGATTTCAGGCAAACATTACCTATAATACCTAGATCAACTCCTGCAGACGAAATGAATGCTTGCCTGAAAAATTCTAATTTATGGGCACACGTAAAAATATTAAAATTAACTACAAATATGCGTGTCCGATTGCAAAACGATGACTCTGGTCAAACATTTTCAGATCAATTGCTGGCAATTGGAAACGGAGAGCTCCCAGTAGACTCAATTTCAGAACGTATACAACTACCTGCTGATTTCTGTAATTTAGTGACGTCCAAAAATGAATTGATTGAAAAAGTATTTCCGAATATTCTAAAAAATTATAAAAATAATAAATGGCTAAGTGAAAGAGCGATTCTCCCACCCAAAAATATAGACGTCCACGAAATCAACAATATTGTTTTGACCAAGATTCGAGACCAGGCAGTCCTTTACAAGTCAGTCGACACAGTTTTGGAACCAAATGAAGCGGTTAATTATCCATCTGAATTTTTAAATTCCATAGATCTTTCAGGGTTTCCACCACACGTGCTACAACTAAAAATAAGCGTACCAATAATACTTTTAAGAAATATCAACCCACCAAAGCTTTGCAATGGCACGTGACTTGCCGTAAAAAAAACAATGGAAAACCTAATAGAAGCCACAATCTTGACAGGGCCTTTTGAGGGTGAGGCTGTTCTTATTCCTCGCATTCCCATGATTCCAACGGATCTGCCTTTTCAATTTAAAAGATTGCAATTCCCAATTCGATTAGCATTTGCAATCACCATTAACAAAGCTCAAGGTCAATCATTAGAAAAATGTGGTATAGATCTTAATACTGATTGTTTTTCCCATGGACAATTGTACGTTGCATGTTCGAGGATCGGTAAACATGACAATCTATTTATATGCAGCGACAATTGGACAGCGAAGAATGTTGTATATTCGCAAGTTTTACGGAGTTAATTTGTATTGTATCTATCTATCTATCTATCTATATAAAAACGAGTTGTGTGTATGCATGTTTGTTTGTTTGTAAAAAGAGCTTTTGCATATGACGTCATTATTAGTACATACGGCTTTGTATATGCACAGACAATGGGAAAGCCAAGAATGTTGTATATTCGCAATTTTTACGTAGTTTAACTCCTGCAGACGAAATGAATGCTTGCCTGAAAAATTCTAATTTATGGGCACACGTAAAAATATTAAAATTAACTACAAATATGCGTGTCTGATTGCAAAACGATGACTCTGATCAAACATTTTCAGATGAATTGCTGGCAATTGGAAACGGAAAGCTCCCAGTAGACTCAATTTCAGGACGTATAGAACTACCTGCTGATTTCTGTAATTTAGTGACGTCCAAAAATGAATTGATTGAAAAAGTATTTCCGAATATTCTAAAAAATTAAAAAAATAATAAATGGCTAAGTGAAAGAGCGATTCTCGCACCCAAAAATATAGACGTCCACGAAATCAACAATATTGTTTTGACTAAGATTCGAGACCAGGCAGTCCTTTACAAGTCAGTCGACACAGTTTTGGAACCAAATGAAGCGCTTAATTATCCATCTGAATTTTTAAATTCCATAGATCCTTCAGGGTTTCCACCACACGTGCTACAACTAAAAATAGGCGTACCAATAATACTTTTAAGAAATATCAACCCACCAAAACTTTGCAATGGCATGCAACTTGCCGTAAAAAAAACAATGGAAAACCTAATAGAGGCCACAATCTTGACAGGGCCTTTTGAGGGTGAGGCTGTTCTTATTCCTCGCATTCCCATGATTCCAACGGATCTGCCCTTTCAATTTAAAAGATTGCAAATCCCAATTCGATTAGCATTTGCAATCACCATTAACAAAGCTCAAGGTCAATCATTAGAAAAATGTCGTATAGATCTTAAAACTGATTGTTTTTCCCATGGACAATTGTACGTTGCATGTTCGAGGGTCGGTAAACCTGACAATCTATTTATTAGCAGCGACAATTGGACAGCGAAGAATGTTGTATATTCGCAGGTTTTACGCAGTTAATTTGTATTGTATCTATCTATGTATCTATCTATATAAAAACGAGTTGTGTGTATGCATGTTTGTTTGTTTGTAAAAAGAGCGTTTGCATATGACGTCATTATTAGTACATACGGCTTTGTATATGTACAGACAATGGGAAAGCCAAGAGTGTTGTATATTCGCAATTTTTACGTAGTTTGGAACACATATATAAATCTATCTATATTCACAGGTGGGACACAGGGACACAATTACAATGGCTCGTAACTAATATGGCGCGTAACGACTTACGCGCACGGGGGAGCTTAGGGGGGCGCAAAGCGCCCCACCAACTAGGTGTTATATAACTAGGTGTATATATAACATTTAGTATATATATATATATATGTATATATATATATATATATATATATATATATATATATATATATATATATATATATATATATATATATATATATATATATACATATATATATATATATATATATATGTTTTTAACTAAGTAATACTTGCGAATATACAACATTCTTGGCTGTCCCATTGTCTTTGCATATACAAAGCCTTATATACTTATAATGACGTCATATGCAAACGCTCTTTTTATAAACAAACAAACATGCATACATACAAATTATTTTTATTTAGATAGATAGATAGATATACATAAACAATACAAATTAACTTCGTAAAACTTGCGAATATACAACATTCTTTGCTGTCCCATTGTCAGTGCATATAAATAGATTGTCAGGTTTACCGACCCTCGAACATGCAACGTACAATTGTACATGGGAAAACAATCTGTATTAAGATCTCTACCATATTTATCTAATGATTGCCCTTTGTTGATTGTGATTGCAAATGCTACTCGAATTGGGAATTGCAATCTTTTAAATTAAAAAGGCAAATCCGTTGGAGTCATTGGAATGTGAGGAATAAGAACAGCCTCACCTTCAAAAAGCCCTGTAAAGATTGTTGCCTCTATTACGTTTTCCATTGTTTTTTTTTTACGGCAAGTCGCGTGCCATTGCAAAGCTTTGGTGGGTTGATATTTCGTAACAATATTATTGGTACGCCTATTTTTAGCTGTAGCACGTGTTTTGGAAATCCTGGGATATCCAGGGAATTTAAAAATTCAGATGGATAATTAACCGCCTCATTTGGTTCCAGAACTGTGTCGACTGACTTGTAAAGGAATGCCTGGTCTCGAATCTTAGTCAAAACAATATTGTTGATTTCGTGGACGTCTTTATTCTTGGCTGCCAGAATCACTCGTTCTTTTAGCCATTTATGATTTTCATTATTGGTTAGAATATTCAGACTTACTTTTTCAACCAATTCATTTTTGGACGTCACTAAATTACAGAATTCAGCAGGCAGTTGTATACGTCCTGAAATTGAGTCTACTGGTAGCGTTCCGTTTCCAATCGCCAGTAATTGATCTGGAAATGTTTGACTAGA